>NW_026043090.1:0-58491 GCF_023856365.1 Brienomyrus brachyistius | reverse complement strand
CCATAAAGGAGGGATGGTGGATGGAATATGTATATGCATATATATAAAATAATTGTCACACAACCTGGGTGACATGCCTTGCCTGCTCACCCAATTTTAGTGCACCTCAGTTATCCATACTGACCATCTAGTCTCGACACACCCATATATATAATATATATATATATATATATATATATATATATATATATATATATATATATATGTATATATATATAGATATTTTTTCTTTTTCTTGTGTTTTTTTTTCGCAATGGATATTAAAAATAAAGCAGTCCTCCGTAAAGGAGGGGTGGTGGAGGGGAATATATATATACATTTATATAAAATAATTGTCACACAACTGGGGTGACATGCCTTGCCTGCTCACCCAATTTTAGTGCACCTTAGTTATCCATAATGACCAACTAGTCTCGATACACCCATAAATATATATGTGTATATATATATATATATATATAGTTTTTTTGTGTTTTTTTTTGCAATAGACAATAAAAATAACGCAGTTCTCCATAAAGGAGGGATAGTGGATGGAATATATATATACATATATATAAAATAATTGTCACACAACCTGGGTGACATGCCTTGCCTGCTCACCCAATTTTAGTGCACCTTAGTTATCCATACTGACCATCTAGTCTCGATACACCCATATATATATATATATATATATGTACATATATATAGTTTTTTTATTAGCAATAGAAAAGAAAAATAACGCAGTTCTCCGTAAAGGAGGGATGGTGGATGGAATATATACATACATATATATAAAATAATTGTCACACAACCTGGGTGACATGCCTTGCCTGCTCACCCAATTTTAGTGCAACTTAGTTATCCATAATGACCAACTAGTCTCGATACACCCATAAATATATATGTATATATATATATATATATATATAGTTTTTTTATTTTTTTCGTAATGGACAATAAAAATAACGCAGTTCTCCGTAAAGGAGGGATGGTGGATGGAATATATATATACATATATACATTTATATAAAATAATTGTCACACAACCTGGGTGACATGCCTTGCCTGCTCACCAGTTTTAGTGCACCTTAGTTATCCATACTGACCATCTAGTCTCGATACACCCATAAATATATATACTGAACAAAAATATAAACGCAACACTCTTGTTTCTGCTCCCATTTTTTCATGAGATGGACTTAAAGACCTACAATTCATTCCAGATACACAATATTACCATTTCTCTCAAACATTTCTCACAAATCAGTCTAAATGTGTGATAGTGAGCACTTCTGCTTTGCTGAGATAATCCATCCCACCTCACAGGTGTGCCACATCAAGATGCTGATCTGACATCATGGGTAGTGCACAGGTGTACCTTATACTGCCCACAATAAAAGGCCACCCTGGAATGTGCAGTTTTTTGCTTTATTGGGGGTCTGGGGACTCAGAACCGGTCAGTATCTGGTGTGACCACCATTTGCCTCATACAATGCAACACATCTTCTTCGCATAGAGTTTATCAGATTGTCAATTGTGGCCTGTGGAATGTTGGTCCACTCCTCTTCAATGGCTGTGCGAAGTTGTTGGATATTAGTGGGAACTGGTACACGCTGTCGTATACGCCGGTCAAGCACATCCCAAACATGCTCAACGGGTGACATGTCCGGTGAGTATGCTGGCCATGCAAGAACTGGGACATTTTCAGCTTCCAAGAACTGTGTACAGATCCTTGCAACATGGGGCCGTGCATCATCTGTCTGAGTGGCTGGTCTCAGACGATCTTGGAGGTGAACCTGCTGGATGTGGAGGTCCTGGGCTGGTGTGGTTACACGTGGTCTGCGGTTTGTGAGGCCGGTTGGATGTACTGCCATATTCTCTGAAACGCCTTTGGAGACGGCTTATGGTTGAGAAATGAACATTCAATGCACGAGCAACAGATCTGGTTGACATTCCTGCTGTCAGCATGCCAATTGCACGCTCCCTCAATGCTTGTGGCATCTGTGGCATTTTTGCTGTGAGACAAAACTGCACATTCCAGGGTGGCCTTTTATTGTGGGCAGTATAAGGTACACCTGTGCACTACCCATGATGTCAGATCAGCATCTTGATGTGGCACACCTGTGAGGTGGGATGGATTATCTCAGCAAAGCAGAAGTGCTCACTATCACACATTTAGACTGATTTGTGAGAAATGTTTGAGAGAAATGGTAATATTGTGTATCTGGAATGAATTGTAGATCTTTAAGTCCATCTCATGAAAAATGGGAGCAAAAAACAAAAGTGTTGCGTTTATATTTTTGTTCAGTGTATGTATATGTATACATATAGTTTTTTTTTGTGTTTGTGAAAACGGGTCTTTAATCGGGGAAACGGAGCGGGTAGAGCAGGACGGAACGCAGGCATTGACAAACTACAATGACGGACAGGGCAAACAGGTAAGACCAGGACTTAAAATAGGTCATGACTAATCAAAGTAATCGGGCAAAGCAGGAGACGATCAGGGAAGCACACGTGGGTAATCAGGGGGCGTGGCACACACGAGGAGCGGACAAGCCGGGCATATATGTATATCTATATAAAACCTCATTAATGAGGGACAGGGAACAGAACGGACAGACAGAACTGGCACAGGGGAAGGAGCCAGGACAAGACTTGACATAAGACAGGAAAGGCAGAGAAACAGATCAGAAAGGGGGACACGGAGGGAACAGGCAGGACAAAAGGACCGGGAGTGAACGAAGGGAACATCGGGGAAAGAGGAGCAGAAGCCAGAGGGACGAGGGACAAAGAGAGGAGGGACAGAGACAGGAGGAACAAAGCGAGGGGGAGCAGAGGCAGGAGGGACAAAGACGGGAGGCCAGGGAGAGAAGGAGGGGGAACCAAGAGGAGCCCGAGGGAGACCCAGCGGGCGACGGGAGGCAGCCGGAAGGGCTGCAGGCGGCCGGGAGGCCGGAGCCGGAGGGGCCGAGGAGACGGGGTGAGGGACAGACGCAGGGACGAAGGAGGGAGTCGGAGGGGAGACCAGGGAAGGGGACGAAGGAGCTGGAAGGGACCCTGGCGAGGGCAAGGAGAGAGGGGGAGCCGCAGCAGACGGCGACGTCCTCCGACACGCCAGAGCGGGAGGACCAGCAGGCGAATGAGGAGCCGCCGTCGGGGGGCCCGCAGGCAACCGATAAGACGCCGGAGGAGGGACCGAGGCAGGGCGACGAGGCCGCGGAGGGGGACCCGCAGACGACAGCCGACCCGGAGGGCCAGGACCCGCAGGTGCCGACCAAGCCCTAGCGCCGGCGAGGGAGGGCGAGCCAGGGGGCTGGGCGGGTGGGACCCCAGCCGTGCGTCTGTGTCCTCTCCCCTTATGGGACACAGACATAAGGACCTGCGGCCGGGGTCGGGCTCGTCGGGGTGAGGGTACCAGAGTCACAGGGGGAGAAGGGACTGGAGTGGGGCCAGGGACTGGAGCTGCAGGCTGCAGAGGGGGCGCCTGCCCGGGAGCTGCAGGCAGGGAAAGCGCCTCGGACGTGGGCGCGGTAGCTGCAGGCAGCGGAGACGGCTGCTCGGGCTCTGGGGCCGCAGGGGGCACTTATTTTATTATATAAAATAAGTGTCACACAACCGGGGTGACATGCCTTGCCTGCTTGTGGGATGAGGAAGACTCAGGGACTGGAAATGGGATTAAAACTGAAGATGTGCTCATTCCTTTGTGTATTTACAAATTTTCCTTCCGTCAGACATGAGGAGTTTGCTGCTATATTTGGCACTAATAGAGATTCTGATGCTGCTATTTTTATTGTCTATTAGTTTGTTATTATTTACAAGTTCTGTTGTGTTTTTGCATTTTTCTCTTCTGGTTAATTAACTGCTGTCTGTTTGCTGTGAAGTATGAGTGTGGTGAGTAAGACTCAGGGACTGGAAGTGGGATTACAACTAAAGATAACATGCTTATTCCTTTTTGTATTGTTTACAAATTTCCTTCCGTCAAACATGAGGAGTTTGCTGCTATATTGTGCACTAACAGAGATTCTGATGCTGCTATTTTTATTGTTTATAAATGTGTTATTGTTTCCAAGTTGAGTATTCAATAAATGCTAAATTGAGAAATTTTGTGTATCGTTTGTTATTATTAGTGTGATATTTTACCATGCAAATAGAGGGGAAAACGTCCAATTATCGGCCCAAAAAAAATCAGCAGCATATATCGGCCATCGCCTGACCCTTGACTTGAAAAACCCATATCGGTCGACCTCTAGTAACAGTACATTCTGTCCAATTCATCCATCGAGTTAAGTCACACACCCACTTGAGGGGGCACTCCGGCAGACGTGAGGATGGGGATGTTCTTTCCGCTATAACATCCACTGCAGAAGTACATCTCGCTCCTGTTCACAGGGCTTACTTCAATGATGAAGCAGGGCTGGTTGTCTGGACAAGAAGTTGTCCTGCTGCTGGGTCTCGGTGCCGTTTTTCCACCTAAGCTTGAAGGTGGAAATGTGTTCCAACTTGGTCCCTGGGACTGCAGCATAGCCAAACATCGCGAGCAGCGTCGGCCACACCCACCACCAGAACCATCACACCGTCCTATACACATAAAGAAGAACTAAAACATAGAGTGTTGTGACAATCTATGCGTTAATGTTTGGCAGCATAGGTGATTCATTAAAATTATACCGAAGAATGGAAAATGTGATATTTAGAATATTTTTTGCCATTTAGTAGCTAATTTAAGCACTTACCCAATGCCTCAATTTGTTTTAGGTCAGTAATGTCTGAGCCAAAAGAATGAATGTATGAATTTAATACAATTCACCCACTCCCACCCACACACAAATCTGAAATTCAATTTAAGACACTTCTTAAACATTAGTGCATTAACAAAAAAGGAAAATCTTAAGAGATTCAGTAGGATTTTCTATGTTAGACTTAAGCTAATAGTTCAATAGTTTTTACATATTTCAATATACCAATTTGACTTTAATGTTGAAACAGATGCTAAAACATGGAATAATTTCATAACTAGAGAAACATGTTATTCACAAACACTAGCAAAGGTAGCTTATAGTTAAGCTTACTTAAGTCAGCAAGTCAGGCTACAGTGTGTAAGAATAGTCGTAAACGATAATTTGTCTCAGTCTTACATGACAGAATAAGTAAACAGAAAATATAAAATGGCTGAAACAGCGTCATTAACGCCAGCTACAGTAGAGGCGCAGAAAAGGTGTCATGACTGAAGTATTCCCAAACTCTGGAAGACCGTATGCGAGCCTTTTTTGCCGCGTGTTTCTCCAGAGGCTCCGGAGCTCCGCTGGTTGAGACAGCCATGTTGGTTCATGTGCAGGGGGACGAGCGGCAAATTTCTTTTTTGCAGGGTGGTAGGTGATGTCTCATTAATATTTATGAGAGAAGTGCTACATGATTGGCCAGTGCATGCCTTACAAAATGGTGCGGCACTGCATCCAAGCCTGCGGCACTCAGAGTCACAAATACAGTGGAAACCATTTGTAGTAATTACGTCTGTCTGGCTGATTTCCAACTAATTGATATTTGTATATTTATTACATGAATATAAGGTAATATAAGGTAATAGAAGAGGTATTTAATGGTTTTCCATCTGAGGAATTTGCAAAAAACTGCAGTGCATGATGGGTCGGACCTAAAGGCTGCCTTAACGTCCTCATCTGTATGACGACATACATCAAGACTAGGAAGGTGCATAATGTTCATGTCTGGTTGCGTTTGTTGGTCCAGAAAGTAATTCAATTTCGCCATGTAGGTTACGTTCTTAAAAACTGCTTGGATATAGCCCGATTATATGCTGTGGGCCTTTTAATTTCTTTGTTTACCAGGTAGGCTACCTTCTTTAAACTGCGTTTTGTTAGACTACATATTTAGGGAGGTCTTTATAAATTTATAGTAGTCTTCATAAATATGTGCATAGTTTAGCCTAACCCAGCCACTTAAGGGAGAAAGCCAGCTCAACTAGGTGTCGGTCCCAAGCCCGGATTAATGGGGAGGGTTGGCGTCAAGAAATAAAGAGACTGTATCTTCACTGCATGACTGATGTCAAAATGTGTGAAATATGTGGTTGTATTAATAAATGCATTAAAGTAGGTTAATGATTCTGTGCTGTCTAAATTGTATAGAAAATTTCTACGTATAGCCAAACAAATCTCCTCCTGTTTGAAAAGGCATAGAAAAAGCAATTTAGCCACTAAAACTTTACAGTTTTTGTGAGGGACAGTCGAATTCTCTCGTTTCTCTCGTCAAGTTTTTTTGTGATCCTGCACCTACACTTTGCCGGCCCCAGGAGGATGGGCTCCCCCTTTGAGTTTGGTCCCTCCCAAGGTTTCTTCCTTCTTGGGAGTTTTTCCATCCTATCGGCGCCTATGGCTTACTCACTGGGGGCTTTGGGTGGGCATGATATAAAGCAAAGCATTTTCCCTCCCAGTTTCCTCCTCTGGTCCACATTGCAGGACCATCAGCCATCAGAAACAGTCAGACGGTCTCCTTCAGCTTCTTTAGTGTCCTTGGAAGCCAAGGCAGTTTTAGGTCTGAGAAGAGGTTTATCAGAAGGACACATATTACGTCGTTTGTCCTGAAATGTAACATGGGGAGGAAAAGTTAAGCGGTTTAGTCAGATTGGAGTCGTTTATTCAGCAGTGGCAGCGCCAGTGACTTAATGCTACAGGTGCTATAGGGGAGTGAGATTATTTAGACCGGGTGCTTTAGCTTTTCAGCTTATGTAGATGGTGTATAGAAGCACACAGCACGATAAGCTACAGCATGGATAAAATAGGATAAAATATGAAATTCTAACGTCTAGCTCACAGAGCCTCTATGTGTACTTTGAAGAAAAAATACACTACAAGTATGCTGTAAAAACCGCAAAAATGTCTTACACAATATACAGATTTTACAGATAGTTAAAGAAAAAATGAAACCAATATTTTGGGGGTGCTGTGGGGGTACTATGGTCATTGGAGGAGGAGCTAGAGCCCCCCCCCCCAAGCTTTTCCTTGGTGCTGCCACTGTTGTTCAGATTAAAAGTAACATTGTCATTAATAAACAGTACTCTGATCAAATTTTTGCATGTACAAACACAATCAAAGTTTAACCACATGTTTAGACACAATTCACACACCTGTTACATTTCCATAATGCTAAGACTCTCTACACTTACTTCATCCACTTTCTTGTTTGGTACACAGTCATTTGATGGATGTGTAAGATCATTACCAGACCGTCTGCTGCAAACTCTACAGTTAATGAATGGCTGCAAAAACACACAGACACACAAAAACAGTATTTAAAGAGTGGTGGGCAATAAATACAGTGAGAGAAGGTGTAGTAAAGATATATCTAATGATTTAAGGCAGAGCTGCTGGAGTGCAGGGTTTAATGACACAGAACAATTTTAGAGGAAAGAGCTTCCAAAGCAGGGTCACCATAAGGCTATATTATACAAAGCAAGTTCATCTAAAAGTATGAACAACAAATCCCGTTTAACTGAACACTGCTCTGTATTAAAATACTGTCCTCCGATCAAGCTAAGTGGTCCTGTAGTTCACTATTTAAAGAGGTAAATTTAAAGGGTAATTCACACTGCACATCTACCCTGCTCTGACCAGGTTTAATTACTGGCTTTCTAATTAAAACAAGAGTTAAGTCCTGCCCTTTCACCACAAAACACCACACTGCCATTTAAGGCTGATTTCAACAATGAGTTTTAGTTAACCTGGCTCGATTGAGTTAACTCTGGGTATGTAAAACCCGCTTTGTAGTACAGCCCACAGGTCTTTAAATAAGGCCAGCTAGGGTTCATAGCTCGAAGCATAATCTACAGGTCACCCCTCAGATGATTAGCATTTGCTTCTGCCTGGTAATCCAGCCTTTAAGCCTGTAAACCTACTAAAATTTGAGAATAAGGTGAAGGAACTGGCTCTTTGAGGCCACCTATGTATTTGTTACTTTATTGTTGGCTAACTTTCCCCCGCAGGGCATCAAAAAAGTTAACATGAACCTAAATTAATTTGCTAACTGATATGTCCAATGCTCACAGTCACAGTGACTCTTTACTTACCCTCTTGTCCATGAAAATACAGTCAGCCCGATGGTCTGTTGCAGTTGACTTTGGACATTTTGTTGCTCTCAAGAGAATCTCAATGTCAATGTATTCACTGCTGATCTAAATCACATAAACACGTTATATACAAAATTGCCTACAACTGTTTTAAAGGCAATATAACAAACAATAATCACCCAAAAAATGGCAAACTGTCACAGACTTGACTGCAGCAGATTCAGAGAGAAACTGTGAGAAGGTAAAATTGACCAGGGCTGAGATATACAACCATCACTTTCATTGTGAAGAGACATTAAGCATCATATGCATTGAAATTAAAACATCAAAATCAATGTGATACTCATTAGTTCAGCTTGCAGATGATGAAAGTTTCACACTTTTGTAAACACTTTCTCAGCAGTTACCTTCGGACGGCCCTGGATGTTATAGAAATTCATGTGCTGACGGGTTCCTTGATGAGCATTTTCGACTGCGAGTTTAATGGCCGTCTTGTGAGTGCAGGGAGACTGTGGTAATCTTGCTGGGCCTCTGTGGAGATAAGCAGAGCTCCATAAGCCAAAACCAGAAGCAGCAGGCGGGTCATCTTCCTCTCAGCTTTGAAGGGAGAAGCAGGACTGAGGACACTGATCTGTGGTCCCCTTATCCAGCACGTCCAGGGGCGTGTCCTTCACTCGAAACAAACAGACCTTTGAACAACATTGGAAAACTCTTCAGGATGAATTGAGGCAGGTGGTCAAGTGGGTTTATTGTTATTTCAGCAATATACACAGTACACAGTGAAAGGAAACATTGTTCCTCCTGGACCACGGTGCAACACAAAGAAGAAAAACAGAAACAACACAAGATGACACAAGTGCGGGCAAGATAGAACTATACAGAGTGAAAGGAGCACAAACAGAGGGAGAAAGTGCAAGATAAACACAAGAGCAACAATACAATACTACAGGACAAGACAGCGCAGTCAAGAACACAGAGTGCAGCCAGAGCTAACCTGAATAGGGGCATCAAGGTTGCCAGGCAGGCAGAGAAACAGAAAATAGAGGTCTACTTCACATACAACAACCCACAGTGGGTGTGGCAGGGAATACAACACATTACAAACTTCAAAGGCAACAACACCGTCACTGTTAACAGCAACGCCCTTTTAGCAAAGGAGCTAAACAGCTTCTTTGCTCGTCTGGAGGAACACAGAGCAGACATAGCCACACTGCCCCCTCCCCCAATCTCCAGCACTCACAGACTCCCTCTGCAGGAACACCACGCGAGAAGGCACATTGCATCTCTAGGTGTGTGGAGTTTAAGACAAGGCAAGTGATGCTACGATAATATAATTCCTTGGTAAGACCCCACCTAGAATATTGTGTGCGGGTTTGGTTACCATACCTTAAGAAGGACATTGCTGCCTTGGAAAAGGTGCAACGTAGGGCAACGAGAATGATTCCTGGTCTTAGAGGAATGTCTAATGAGGAGAGGTTAGCTGAGCTGAATCTGTTTAGCCTCGAGCAAAGGAGACTAAGGGGGGACATAATCCAGGTGTTTAAGATTCTAACAGGTCTGGATGCTGTTCAGCCAAATGGCTATTTCAATGTTAGTTTAAATACCAGAACTCGTGGCCATAAGTGGAAATTAGCTGGAGAACATTTTAAAACGAATTTGATGAAGCATTTCTGTACACAGCGTGTAGTTAGAGTATGGAATAGTCTTCCTGTTATTGTAACACAAGCTAAAACCCTGGGTTCTTTTAAATCAGAGCTAGATAAGATTTTTGAGCTATTAGCTAAGTTCTCCTCAAAGGAGCTTGATGGGCCGAATGGCCTCCTCTCATTTGTAAATCTCTTTGGTTCTTATGAGTCAGCTTACAGAGATGAGGTCCAGAAACTGATAGGTTGGAGTTCAGCAAACAATTTGGCACTAAACAGCACAAAGACAAAGGAATCACTGACTTCAGGAAGGATGGAGGCGACACTGGCCTGCCTAGATGGATGGATGGATGTTTTTATTGACATTGTAAGTACAATGAGATTTAGTTTGGAACGCGCCAGCAGCTACACAGTATATTTACAATTATATAGATTGTGAGGCATAAAATAAGGTGTGAGTAATATAACATAACGACATAATATAAGTAATCATTAATTAATCATTACAGATGGTATGAGGTGTGAACCGCTAGGCTGCTATGGCATGTTTGGTATCAAACCGATGGAAAATCACTCCAGTTTCCAAATCTGGTCAGTGGTTACCACGAAAGTGAATATATCAAAAGTTACACCAGCCTAACGAAAATCATCAATACAAGGGAAATCACTCTGGTCATAAATCTCAAAAGGACTGATACAGACCCCCTTCCGAAAGCCCGCCAAATGGATGGTCAGCCATTGGTCCAGGAGTCGAATTCCTGGTCACTCCTATTCACGAACTTTACACTATAAAACCTGGCACCTCAGAACAAAGCCAGGAGAGGAGAAACAGAAGGGAGGAGAAAACAAAAGACCATCAGCACGAAGAGAGGCAGAGAACATCAGCCCAAGAGAAGAGAAGCCCACAAGAAGCCCTCCTGAAGCCTATCAGTGAAGACCCAGCTGGACAGAGAACTGCAACCAAGCCCAAGCTTCACCAGGAGAGGGAATCAGAGGGGCTCCACTCCAACAACCGCTGCAAACACCGCGCCTCCCTGAGTGCCATCACCCATCAGCTCATCAGCCTCCGCAACCAACTGCCAAGACCCCCCCCCCCCCCACTCTGCAACCAAGTAAACAAACTTCCTTTCATTTATAACAACCTAAACTCCTATTCACCTGCTATATTACTTTAGGACAGTATTTCCACAAATTGCTTGCTTTGCAGAACAGTATTTTCCCTTTTAAGGTTACTCATTTTAAATCTGGTCATTGCATTTTCATGATTACATTGTTTGTGTCCACTCCGTTATTTCGTGTTTATTGTTTGTTAGGTGTAATGTCTGTCTTATGTTAGTTATAGGAATAAATGCATGTCTTTTACACAACTTCAGCCTCCGTTCATTGAGTGCTCACAAGAATCCCTGCCTGTGCGATCTACGCTCTGAAACCTCAAATTCGCCTGAAATATCGCGAGACTCTCTCTCATTGGCCGTGAGGGGAGCTTCGCTACCGATCGTTTACATTACCTGGTGACGCAGCTCGTTGGACAAGCCTTCTATTCTAACCCAGGTTATTACGTGATACTGGTTATTAATGAGTTCCATTTAAGTCACACATTAACAGACTCACGGTGTTTCGCAATTGAGTTTGAGCCGACCATTCAGCATAAAAATTGGTTAATAATCACAAGGCACAAGGTTTAAACTTATTCTGAGCACACAATTTAAACTTTTTATGACCGAACGTGCAGTGAAGAAGCGCTACTGTCAACTGGTTGCAAAAGTCGCACTCATGGCAATCTGAAGGCATTTAAGCGGGATCATATGGGCTTATTATAGTTATTTTTATTTCTATTATTAGTAGTTATATTATTTTGTTTTATTTTCGGTGATTTCATTGTAGTTCTTTCGTATTAAACTGCAGTAAACTTTAACCCTATGTCTGACGAGATTCTCAGATGTAGCGCTTTGTTTCCAGGTTCAATTCGGACGAGTGTCTCCGTTTCTATATATCCTGGGAGAGATCTCTCTATTAGCGAACGGGAATACTTGTTATGAGGTTCTAACCTAAATTATGTTGCGCTTGGACATAAGACCGATAGCTTAGTTACCTATCAGGATCATACTCGTATGTGTGTGCCTGCTTTAGACAAAGCAAGTTTAACACAACTTTGCGCTGTGAGCCAAGTGTGTGTCATTTAGAAATTGGGAGTCTCCTGTGCTTGAGACCCGCCGTGGTTAAGCACCATTTGCGACGAGATATAGTGCACTCACAATTTAAATCTGTCGCCGTAACGCGTGCGCCGTCTCGCTTCAGTAATTGTTTTAAGGGGTTTTATACTGTGCAAGGCACAGAAGAAGGCCACAAGCAGCATGCGCATGCATTAAATGTGTGTGTCACTCATCTAGCGTCGGCAACCGCCTAGCTATATCTTTGGTTACCTCTAGTGGTCAGGCATAGAACTACCACTCCATTTCGAAATTGCGCCTCTAGTGGCCAGGCATAGAACTACCACTCAATTTCGATATTGCGCCTCTAGTGGCCAGGCATAGAACTACCACTCCATTTTGATATTGCGCCCCCGGTGGTCAGGCATAGAACTACCACTCCATTTCGATATTGCGCCCCCGGTGGTCAGGCATAGAACTACCACTCCAGTTCGAAATTGCGCCTCTAGTGGTCAGGCATAGAACTACCACTCCATTTCGAAATCGCGCTTCTAGTGGTCAGGCATAGAACTACCACTCCATTTCGATATTGCGCCCCCGGTGGTCAGGCATAGAACTACCACTCCATTTCGAAATTGGGCTTCTAGTGGTCAGGCATAGAACTACCACTCAATTTTGAAATTGCGCTTCTAGTGGCAAGCCATAGAAGTACTACTCCATTTCGAAATCGCGCCTCTAGTGGTCAGGCATAGAACTACCACTCCATTTCGATATTGCGCCCCCGGTGGTCAGGCATAGAACTACCACTCCATTTCGAAATTGCGCTTCTAGTGGTCAGGCATAGAACTACCACTCAATTTTGAAATTGCGCTTCTAGTGACAAGCCATAGAACTACTACTCCATTTCGAAATCGCGCCTCTAGTGGTCAGGCATAGAACTACTATTCCATTTCGAAATCGTGCCTCTAGTGGTCAGGCATAGAACTACCACTCCATTTCGAAATTGCGCCTCTAGTGGCCCGGCATAGAACTACCACTCAATTTCGATATTGCGCCTCTAGTGGCCAGGCATAGAACTACCACTCCATTTTGATATTGCGCCCCCGGTGGTCAGGCATAGAACTACCACTCCATTTCGATATTGCGCCCCCGGTGGTCAGGCATAGAACTACCACTCCAGTTCGAAATTGCGCCTCTAGTGGTCAGGCATAGAACTACCACTCCATTTCGAAATCGCGCCTCTAGTGGTCAGGCATAGAACTACCACTCCATTTCGATATTGCGCCCCCGGTGGTCAGGCATAGAACTACCACTCCATTTCGAAATTGGGCTTCTAGTGGTCAGGCATAGAACTACCACTCAATTTTGAAATTGCGCTTCTAGTGGCAAGCCATAGAAGTACTACTCCATTTCGAAATCGCGCCTCTAGTGGTCAGGCATAGAACTACCACTCCATTTCGATATTGCGCCCCCGGTGGTCAGGCATAGAACTACCACTCCATTTCGAAATTGCGCTTCTAGTGGTCAGGCATAGAACTACCACTCAATTTTGAAATTGCGCTTCTAGTGACAAGCCATAGAACTACTACTCCAT
This sequence comes from Brienomyrus brachyistius, assembly GCF_023856365.1. NCBI lineage: Eukaryota > Metazoa > Chordata > Actinopteri > Osteoglossiformes > Mormyridae > Brienomyrus > Brienomyrus brachyistius. The sequence goes on along the minus strand of NW_026043090.1, from coordinate 45,045 downwards.
TTCGAAATCGCGCCTCTAGTGGTCAGGCATAGAACTACTATTCCATTTCGAAATCGTGCCTCTAGTGGTCAGGCATAGAACTACCACTCCATTTCGAAATTGCGCCCCCGGTGGTCAGGCATAGAACTACCACTCCATTTCGATATTGCGCCCCCGGTGGTCAGGCATAGAAGTACCACTCCATTTCGATATTGCGCCCCCGGTGGTCAGGCATAGAACTACCACTCCAGTTCGAAATTGCGCCTCCAGTGGTCAGGCATAGAACTACCACTCCATTTCAAAATCGCGCCTCCAGTGGTCAGGCATAGAACTACAACTCCATTTCGATATTGCGCCCCCGGTGGTCAGGCATAGAACTACCACTCCATTTCGAAATTGCGCTTCTAGTGGTCAGGCATAGAACTACCACTCAATTTTGAAATTGCGCTTCTAGTGGCAAGCCATAGCAGTGCCACTCCATTGAAATTGCACCTCTAGTGGTCCGCCATAGTAGGTTAACAACATCTGAGTTGGGTCTCTGGTGGTCAACTGCGGTGATACAACACGCATAATTGGACACACAGGTTCTTGCCTGAAAGCAGGAATCAACTTCACAGACTAAATCAGTTTGATCACAATACATTAACATCCAATTAGGTTATTGTTGCATAACTAATTGATGTTTACAATTGAATAAGAAACACAATTCATTTGGTTTGATTCCCGTTTAACCTTTTTGATTTATTTTAGGTTTTATTTCACCTTATGCTTTCATTCATTCCATCTCCCCCAACAAGGGGACTTGCATAGAAGTTCAACCACTATTAACAACAGTAAACCAGTTACGTACACAATCCCATCAGGAAGTCGTTTGGATGTGATCAGTTGAGCCCTTCGGGTGCTGGGTGCTTACCATTCGCTCTCTGTTGGTTGAGCTTGTCTGTGGCTCTGCTGTCACTGCTTGTGATCGTACAGTTTGTCAGAACCGAAGGGGAGTTCTCAGCAATTGGATGCCCAAAAGCGTGTCAGCCCGGCTACACCCACTGACTCATTACGGGCAAGGCTGACAGGTACCTCAGGCGGTCATTACAACTTTTGAGCAGGACTTCGTTTAGGGTGAGTTCTGAGAACGGCCCTAGCTTGGACTCTCACTAGGGTGGGTGATACCTGAAGGCAATTTTGCCAGCCGATAAGCTCCACCTGGGTTGTCTCAGTTGTGCATACAGAATACGCCCTTCCAAGTTAACATTGCTGGGGATCGGGGGAGTGGAAGCCGGACTCAGGCTTGCTTGGCTGGGAGAATGATTCCTGGTCTTAGAGGAATGTTTAACACTAGATTTACCGAGTTTTTATTCTCTGCTGAGAGTCCCAAGGTGTTTGTCACCCCTGCTGTGATTTTCGCAGGTCTTCAGCCCCATCCTCCTCCTGCTTTTGTTGTGCAAACACACCCATTACCTGTGAGGCCTGGCGCATTTGCATTTTTTACTCAGAGTAGCTCAAATCCAAGGCAGGCTAAACCTCTGTGTGTGACATGGAAACCTTCACAAAAGTCTGCCATATCTATACCAAATATCCCACACGCTGACTGACCTGCAAATATGAAAGACGCACATTCACAAAATATATGGAAACACAAGTCTGTGTTATTTATAAAACAAATTGAGTGAAAATAGAATGAAAAGTTGCTAATAGAATGAAATGAATAAAATGAAAACATGCTAACACTTCAGTCTCCAATGCATGTTTGTATATAAATGTCATAAGCTGAGTGAAGTCATGGTCCATGGTTTTTGACATGCTCATACACATACAGAATAAAATGTCATTTCATTTTCATTGGCCATCACTGAATTATAACACCAAAAGTGAATTTTGTATTTGTGTGATCTCTCCAGCTTTGCATGTTTGGCTGTTCATGTAAAAATTGATGTATCCGTGCCTCAGTTCCAGGTTCATCTCTTCGTCATCTTTCTGCCTTTTGTCTCAGTGGTTACTGTCCCACACAGTCTGTCTATCTTTCAAAGTCTGTGTTTGCAGCGTTTGAAAACCCAGTGACCATCATCCCTGTATTTGGCAATGGAGTTCCTTGGCTAGAAGAATCGGAAACAATCTTCTTTTTCCTTTCCACCCTGTAGATGCTTTGTACAGAACGTAGGCATTCACCGCCACCAAGTCCAGCATGTTGTAAAACACAGCTACTGGCCACTTGCTTGTTGCTGCTCGTACTGAATACATGCGCGCCATTCTAAACACTGACGTGGAGAATTCCTCTCCCTGTGCAGTGTCCTTTGCCAATGGAGGAAGTTCACGGCAAACGTTATTCACCATGCCCAGTAAAGTGAAGCAGTCTGTGTGACAATGACAGTGAGGTGAAGAAATTGTCCATTGTGACATTTCTCCCGTCATCCAGAAATGACTCCATCAGACTCATGACCACGTTCTCTGCCAGCCTTCACCAAGAACTGTGCTGAAAGTTTCACTCCAGGAGAACACATGAACATAGATGTACAGCTGTTCTCGACCAAGGTTCATTGTCCATGTAGTATATTTACATTTACATTTACAGGATTTGGCAGACGCCCTTAGCCAGAGCGACTTACATAAGTGCTTTGAGACTCTGCAATGAATTTCCGATGCTAGCTCAATAAGGACCCCAGCTACGAATACTATCTCTGAGAACGCCATTGAGTAGTGCAGAATTTTTATTTTATTTAATTTTTTTAAAACACACACCAGAAAAAGAGTCGAGTAAGAATATAGAAGTTCTACGTCAGGTATTTCTGAAAAAGAAAAGTTTTGAGTCGTCGCTTGAAGACATTCAAGGATTCAGCTGTTCGGACATCTAGGGGGAGTTCATTCCATCAATTAGGTGCCAGGACAGAGAAGAGCCGAGATGCGTGTCTTCCTTGTGCCTTGAGGGGAGGTGGGACCAGTCGAGCAGTGCTGGAGGATCGGAGAGATCGTGGTGCAGAGCGGGGTGTGATGAGGTCCTTTAGGTAGGATGGTGCCAGAGAATTTTTGGCTTTGTATGCGAGCATCAGTGTTTTGAATCTGATGCGTGCAGCTACAGGAAGCCAGTGGAGGGAGCGCAGCAAAGGAGTGGTGTGGGAGAACTTGGGAAGGATGAAAACAAGACGAGCAGCTGCATTCTGAATCAGTTGGAGGGGACGGATGGCGCTCAGTGGTAAACCCGCTAGAAGCGAGTTGCAGTAGTCAAGGCGTGAGATGACGAGGGACTGGACGAGTATCTGGGTAGCCTGGGTGGAAAGAAATGGACGTATCCTCCTGATGTTAAAGAGGAGAAACCGACAAGAGCGAGAAAGACTGGCGATATGTGAGGAAAATGACAACCGATCATCTATGGTAACTCCAAGGTTTCTAGCAGAAACCGAAGGACGGATCAGGGAGTTGTCAAAGGAGATCGCAAGGTCCTGGAGGGGGGATGAGTCAGCCGGGATGTAAAGCAACTCAGTTTTACTAGTTTTGAGTTTTAGCTGGTGAGTGGTCATCCAAGATGAGATGTCTGCCAAGCATGTAGAGATCTTAGTGGAGACATGAGTGTCTGAGGGAGGGAAGGAGAGGATGAGTTGAGTGTCATCGGCATAGCAGTGGTAGGAGAAGCCATGTGAGGATATAACTTCGCCAAGAGATTTAGTGTAGAGGGAGAATAGGAGAGGGCCAAGAACCGAGCCCTGAGGGACACCGGTGGAAAGACAACGTGGAGTAGATGTGGATCCATTCCATGTCACTTGGCATATCGCATCCAAGCCGGACAAATTTGGGATCAAGTTCTGGATGGCCACGGATTTGGAGACCAAATACGTCTGCAACGTGTCCCCTAACTTGGGAAAGGACCCCAGTCACCAGAAAAGGGAGAGGCTGGCAGAGAACATGGTCATGAGTCTGATGGAGCCATTTCTGGATGATGGGAGAAATGTCACAACGGACAATTTCTTCACCTCACTGGCACTGTCACACAGACTGCTTCAGCGCAAAACAACACTACTGAGCACAGGGAATAAAGTTTGGTATGAACTTCCTCCAATTTCAAAGGACACTGCACAGCAAGAGGAATTCTCCGCGTCAGTGCTTAGAAGTGGCAGTGTCTCCTTGACAATTTATGCACCTAAAAAAACAAGATTGTGTGTGTTCTGAGTTCCTTGGACCAAGATGTGGCGATCTGTGAAGGCAGAAAGAGGAAACCCAACACGATAACAAACTATAACCACATGAAGGTATGTGAATGTGTGTATAATTTTACATCAGTGCTACAATGTTTTCTGATATGTACTATACAGGCCTATATAGAAAGAAGGTAGAAAAAAAGCAAATACACTCATGACTCTCTCTCTCTCTGCTGTTATAGTGTGGTGTAAATGTGTTGGACCAAATGGCGCGCATGTATTCCGTAAGAGCAGCAACATGCAGGTGGCCAGTAGCTGTATTTTACAACATGCTGGACCTGGTGGTGGCAAATTCCTACGTTCTGTACAAGGCATGTACAGGGTGGGAAGGCAAAAGAAGATTATTTTTGAGTCATCTAGCCAAGGAACTCCATTGCCAATTTATGCCACAAAAGGCTATGGGGACAGAGGAAGGCTGCTGCTGTGCCAGGACTTGTATGGACAACTCAGTGTCAGGTACAGGAGAACTGCAACAGAAACCGCAGCAGGTTTACCAGTGCAAAGTGTTACAAATTCACTTGCGCCAAATGCAGGGATGATGGTCACTGGGTCTGCAAACACTGCAAAGTTTGAAACACTCAATTTTTTTTATAAATAAAACAGACTTGTGCTTCCATATATTTTGTGAATGTGTGTCTTTCATATTTGCAGGTCAGTCAGCATGTGGGATATTTGGTATAGATATGGCAGACTTTTGTGAAGGTTTCCATGTCACACACAGAGGTTTAGCCTGCCTTGGATTTTAGCTGCTCTGAGTAAAAAAATGCAAATGTGCCAGGCCTCACAGGTAATGGGTGTGTTTGCACAACAAAAGCAGGAGGACAATGGCCCAAGAAACTCTCAGCAGGGATGCTAGTAGGTGTTAGGCCCAGGGAATTTACGCAAATTTGCGTAGATTTGGCAGTTCTAGTGTTAATGAGGAGAGGTTAGCTGAGCTGAATCTGTTTAGCCTCGAGCAAAGGAGACTAAGGGGGGACATAATCCAGGTGTTAAATCTGGTCATTGCATTACATTTTTTTTGTATCCACTCCTTTATTTCGTGTTTATTGTTTGTTAGGTGTAATGTCTGTCTTATGTTAGTTATATCCATCCATCCATTTTCCAAACTGCTTATCCTACTGGGTCGCGGGTGGTCCGGAACCTATCCCGGAATGTGGAATGGGCACGAGGCAGGGAACAATCCAGGATGGGGGGCAGCCCATCACAGGGCACACTCACACACAAATCGTGATTATATTATTGCACTATACTGTATAAATAAAAAGTAAACTTAATACCAGTTGTGGTAATAAAGTGCACAGAGAGTAAGAGAGAGTAGGGTTTCACATAAACGTATGTTCATTAGCATTTAGTATTCTGATGGCTTTGGGGTTAGAAGCTCTTATTAAATCTGGTTGTTCTGCAATGCATACTGCGGTAACGTTTACCAGAGGGCAGAAGTTCAAACATCTCATGTGCTAGGTGCGTGGGATCTTTTTTAAATATAATTATGCATATGTAGAACTAGGGATATGATCCTGTTAAGTATGATAGTTCTGTCTCATTATTGCAGGATCGACATCCATAGTAACTGTGGTGATCTATCCATTTGTGTGCATGTCTGTGTGTGTGTGTGCGAGCGGGTATACCTATCCTACCCCATAGCGTGATAAATACCTGTTTTTTTTTTCCCTTATGGGGACCACAAAACTGAAAACCAGGAAAACTCTATTTTATAAAAATCTGTGACTGCTGTGGAAAAACTAAAAATGCAAAACCTCTTTTATTTTGCTTGGTTACTTATGGTTATGGTTAGGGCAGGGTGGGGGTTAAGATTGTCATAGTTAGCGTTAGCATTTATCCAATAGAAGTCAATGAGCGGGCCCCATAAGGATAGGTATACCCTATGTGTGTGCATGTGTGTGTTTGTCCCATATTGCCTGGGCTTCAGGATACCTCATAACCCGGAACTTCATCAGAAGTAGTTAGAAAATGGATGAATGGATGGATGGATGGATGGATGGATGGATGGATGGATGGATGGACAGATCAATAAAAGTACAGAACATCCATTTTACAAAGAACCATCAACACTAAATGTATGCACTGGTCATGCTCCTGGAAATTAAACTTCTTTTCTGAAAAGCAGCATGTTCATAAATTAGCTGCTGTTATACCTTGGGGGAACAAATGCAGATGAAATTGTAAAACAAACTGCAGTGGCAAAACAGTTCTGGCTGCCTGTGCTGCCCTGCCTGCCCGCCCTCCTGCCCATTACGTCCTGCCTGTGCCACCCTCCTGCCTGCCCTCCTGCCTGTTTACGTCTTTCCTGTGTGCCCTGCTGCCAGTTATTCTGTATTTACATCCGGACTTAACTAATTGAACCATATAAACCATATAAATCAGGACTTTGTTAACGTGACTTCTGACCTGTGGAGGATGGGCTCCCCCTTTCACTCTGGTTCCTCCAAAGGTTTCTTACTATGACTGAGTTTATCCTTGCCAATGTCGCTTTCTAATTTTTCAGGCTAGATCTTGCTCACTGGGACAATTGGGCAGGGACAAAGTAAAGTGCTTTGAGACAATGTAAGGCTATGAAAATGTACTATACAAAATAAAGTGAATTGACTTGAGTAATGTGGCACAAAGCAACCCTTCTTTGCCACAGGAAATGTCTGGTGCAATTTCTTTTTTAATTGTACATGTCAATTGCATAATACCCTAAACTAATTCATTATTATTTCTATTATTATCATCATCATCAGTATTTCATTAGTATTCCATGGTATTTAGATTTTTCAGGAATCAGTGTGTGTACTGTATACTTTTTAATTTATTTGCACTATGTGTAGTGTCTCTGCAGCTGTATATACTTGCTGCATTATGCACAAGAACTTCCCTCAGGCATCAGTATAGTTAATCAAATGTAATATTTCTTGCTTGTTTATTAAGTTGTTTTAGGTATTTTGTGTGTTCCACTTAATTTAGTGTAATTAGTCCTAGTTGACTCAGGTTTAGTTAGATTTTTCCTTCTGTTGTTCCTCTGCATCATGCTACTGTCATAAAATTTCAATGTCTTACCTAACTTAAGAGTTTTGTGCATTGTGTTTTGGAGAGAAAGAAATCATTACTTTTTTTCTTTAGATTCATCCACTGATTCTATCACCTATGACACATTCCCCCTGAATATTTGTTTGTTTATTTATGTATTTGCTTGGGGGATGGAATTAACAAACAGAAATAACTGAATGAATCAGGGTAGTGAAAAACATTTATAAACTTATCATTTTGGTATTGGTACGATCCTGTTCTGGTTAGTTAGCCGAGGGAGTAAATCATCCGGAGTTTCATCTCTCAATCTCCTCCTACACCCACTCAGCATCACAGTATGGACTCCCCAATGCAACTGATCTGCACGTATTTGTACTCTGGGAGGAAATTGAAGCCCCCATAGGAAAAACTCAAAGCCTACAGACATATGCACAAAACCAGGGGACATGCTCAGTTCTGCAGGCCTGGAAGTGTGAGAGAAGGCTATTTATTGAGTTTCCCCTCTGCCCCTGGTAAAGATGAAACATGCACAAGTCATTAAACACACATATACTTACATGAAAGTCTGACTGATACTGGAGCTTCCAGTGCCCGTAAACCAGGTACTGGGGTACTCCATTTCCTTCTTGATAATTAGCGCCATTGAAAAAAAAACGGTGCCTTTCCTAATATTAACTGACTCTCAGACAAATGTACTGCTTGAAGACCCTGCCACTATTCGCATTTTCCAGCAGGAGTCACAAATCTTCATTGCATTCAGTTTATTCTCAGATGAGCTCATGCATGTTTCTATGTGCATCTTTACACTTAAACAAATACAGCTAACCTCTGTTGTTATATTCCATATATATTTGTCGTGACTGGCCTTTTTTCTCAAATGATGGATTTCTGAAACTAAAACTGACAGTATTCTAAAATATTTATATTGCCACATCATCGACACATGTTCTAATATGACATAGCATTCCCCTGGACCATAGTGCGACTTAGAGACAAGATATAACATGCCCTTCACGGTAAAACACTAGATAGGTGCAACACTTAATGTCAACGTTGTCAATGTCAATGTTGACTTAATGTCAACGTTAAATTCATGGATTCGCAAATTAAGTAACACGGTTACAGTACAAAAACGAGCAGAGCTGTGTATGGCATGACTATCTCGCGGCGGCGACAAAATATGCTTATCCTTCTAATTATTCAGAAGAAAATATATTTGCAAGCACAGCCGTTCACGGCTTCCGTACAAAAAGCTGTCACTACGCTACAGGAAGAATACACGACCAATATAGGATTTACACAAGTCTGCTTCTTTTGTTTTATTTAGTAACAACTTTCACAAAAATTGACAGCAATACTGCTAAAAGTGCAGATCTGTTGCCAAATTAAATAAACAAAGAAATTAATCATAAAAATATTCAAAGTATATACAGCCAGGGGCGCCGCTAGCAATTTTGGGCCCTATGACAAAATATGAGGTTGGGCCCCCCTATCACACCCATTCAGATCTCTGGGGGCCCCTAAAGGGCGTGGGCCCTTAGAATTGTCCCAACTTTCCCCCCCTTAGCGGCGCCCCTGTATACAGCTAACCATTTCCAATCGAAAAGTACATACAAGTCTCCAATATAAGTTATACAATGGAGCGCAGATAAAACTTTTAAATAGTAATTAACCAAACTATATAAAGAATACAAGTTTGAATACAGGTAATTTGTATAAATTTTACTGTGTTCAGACTGAAAAATCAGCACCAGCCTTACACACATTGCAGTTCTGCTTTTTTCTTCTTTTAGCATAATTACCCGTTTCACGTTCACGAGGCAGAAGATCCCTGCAAATGTGAAAATTCACAAGTAACAGGCACCATTAACCTCAAGCCATAACAGTCTGCTAGCCTGAACAATAGCAAAGTCTATGTATTACCAATTATTACGCAGGTTGTCACTTTATCAAATCATGACTGTTACTAAGAAGTGGGAGTGAAACGCGTGTCACGAGATCTCGCGATATTACAACATGACGAGATTTCTCGTTGGAGCGAAAAGCCGTTTCACGAATGCGCTGCAAATGAGCTGCTGTAAATATGTCGGCATCTGACTAAATTACTATAGTAGATACCCCAGACACTTTTGAATCTTTTGTGTGTCAGCATTTCGGGTGCCCGGCGGAAAATATAAATGGCGAAAGGGAGACAGACAAAACACGAACCATCTGTAAGGACTGTAGAAAGCTAATGCCGCACACAGCGGCTAATGCTACTACTAACTACTATGCAAAGCCATTTGCAGCACCATCATAGCTCTTTATTTAAATTCACTGCACCGGTGAAGAAAACATTTTTAAAAAAATGTTATGTTTATTATTGGGTGCTTTCCACTTCATGCACCCACATACAGCGCTAGCTTAAAGCAATGCATTCTGGTCCTGACGCAATGCATCATGGTTATATTTTTTATCGCCCGTTGCATTACGTCACCATGTCACATGGTACCAAAACTCCGCGAGAGCAAGACACATCAGGCAGCACCTCTTAGCAGGCTGCACAGGCTGGATCCGCCTCCATTACGACACAACTTTGCCCTTATTGGCTTAAGATTTTAGTTACATACATGACGTTTGTATATCTGCTATTTCTCCCGAGAAGCAGGTAAAGCGGTAACTGCTTTTCAATTAATTTACTTGGTAAAATTAAATTTAAATAAATGATATGAATATTGTAATAGTACTCGTGAGCTTTGTTTGTTGTTAGTTACTGTAATGTTGCGCTGCTTTATTTGTTTAATCGTCTTGTCTGTGAAGACATTCAAGTTAATCAAATAAGAACTGCACTGTACACTGTACATGACCATAAAAACTTTGAATCCTTGAAATAAATGTTTTTGATCTTTTCCTTGGCAGTTATCTTTTTACACAGGGCCTCTATGTACACAATAGTTATTTTTTTCACGACTAACAGTATGGATCAGGAGTTGGTTATTGTAAAAGAAGTAATGTGCATGCAGGTGATATTTGTATAGATTTATATTTACCCCTAGGTGATAAGTTTGACAGTCATTTCTTTTACCGTTTGGCCTCTCGGTTGAACATAATAGTGGCGCGAGCAGCTCCACTTGGTTTTTTAAAAATACTCAGCCATGAACTTTTGGTGAACTCAGGTGAATCCCTTCCTTCAGTAGTAAACCTTGGTAGTTTCAGCCGTTTACACATTGTCTCACTAAAAGGTTGATAATATATTTGTCCTTTTACATAGTGATAAAATATACGCGATAAAAATGTGAATATTCATAGATTCAGGACTAACAAAGTAGCTAACAGAAACTCAGACTAACAAAAGGTGCAAATACATACTCAGTTGGTTCCATTGTGTTGATTACATTATAATGTTTACATTGTAATGATTATATCATGGATATTTGGCATACTTTTTATAAAATCGTAATTCTTATATTCTGCGTTATATAGTGCTAAATAATATTCCATAGATGGATGGACTTTATTAATCCCCGTGGGGAAATTGTGTTTTTTATGTCTCCCTCAACTTACTCTTTGTGGAGTAAGTTGTCCGCGAAGTGCAGCTACCTGTTGGGGCGCCCAGGGAGCTGGGGGTTAAGGGCCTTGCTCAAGGACCCACAGACGTGCTGAGGCTGGGTTAGTTTCAACTGGTGACCTCATTACAGGCACAAGGACTGACCCCTGCCCCCCAACTGTGTATGAGTAGCATTTATGCTGTTTCTTGAGTGTGAGCTAGTACATAAACCAGCTAGTGCTCACCATTGCAAAAATACTCTAGCTTTCTGTCATACACATTTTTTTATTTTCTTACATTGTCCGTTTTTGTTCATAGTCTGTAATATTCTGAATAACGACAATGTAGAGGAAAAACAGATTAAATTCTCCTTGTTTGTAATTTCCCCATGTAATCCACTGCCTTGTGGTAAGAGGTGCAAAAGTCAGACGCGTTGAATGATGAGGATACGATATTGAGTTTAGTTCTTGAGAGGATTTATTCATATGATATTTTAACACACAGTACTTTGAACTGGTTTGTTTGGCGCAAAAGGGCCGATATGCAGACACCATCACACATGGCAAATACGGTCAATGACTGTTTCACTTTGCACCTTCAGCCCTGAGCCGCGTAATCTCAGCACCTTTAATAACAACCATTGCTGCCTCCTACAGGTGGGAATACACTTAGACAATAGTAAATATCACTAAGGCAGGCAAGTACCTCTCGTTTCAAGTGTTGCAATACTATATAACATTATATTATAAACAATAAATACGAATAAATAAAAACATTAAACAAATAAACATAATCAATAATATTCATGAATAATTATGCTTAATATACAAATAAAAGAATAGCTCCTGCAGATGATTTCAGATAACTACTGGAACAATGAGTTCTGGAGGGGAGCAAGCTCTGTTACATGCTATAGAAATGTTGATCTGATTCCTTTCATTATCAGATTGTTACCACTGTTAAAAACCACAGATATTGTATTCTGATTGTATGCATTTCCTTATTAGGGCATGTCAGTTACTTCTGTTAAAAAATCCGTTTATTCTGACGTCGTAAATTTCCTGATCAGAGTTTACCCTCTTTAAAGTGATGGAGGTCCACTTGTGCGAAAGATACATCGATATGCATATGAGATTTCGTTTGTGCCAAAAATATGTAAATAGCACACAGTCCATGTCGACTGAGCATGTGACAAAGAATTTTTCTGTGACAATTCTATTTTGTCAATGAGTTTGTCTGTGGAGCCCCTGAAGGGACCTAATGGTGTCCGCTAATTAGATACCCAGAAATAAACTGTGTGGCTCCTGCCCAAGCATTGCTGCCCAAACAGCAGCTTCCTCCTTATGCCACCGAGGGAGGAGTAGCCAGTGGTTCCCCTGCCCCTTCCCCTCTCCCCCCTGCAGACGAGGATCATAACCATTCAGCACCCGACTCTACCTCCTTCTCGGTGAAGAAGTGCCGTGGCGAAACACTCAGGCAGCAGGACGAGGTAGCAGAAATTCTTGCCCCTATGTTGGTATGTCCAAATCCTCAAGGGGGAGATAAGGTTTGCTCATCTGACACTGTAGATGAAGGAGTTGAACATAAGAACATAAGAACTATACAAACGAGACGAGGCCATTCGGCCCATCAAGCTCGCTTGGGGAGAACTAAACTAATAGCTCAGAGTCGTTAAAATCTTATCTAGCTCTGATTTAAAGGAACCCAAGGATTCAGCTTGCACTACATTATCAGGAAGACTATTCCATACTCTACACGCTGCGTAAAGAAGTGCTTCCTTAAATCCAGCTTGAAATGTTCTCCCGCTAATTTCCACCTATGGCCACGAGTTCGTGTATTTAAACTAATGCTGAAGTAACTATTTGGTTGAACAGCATCCAAACCTGTTAGAATCTTATATACCTGGATCATGTCCCCCCTCAATCTCCTTTGCTTGAGACTGAACAGATTTAGCTCAAGTAACCGTTCCTCGTATGACATTCCTCTAAGACCAGGAATCATTTTTGTGGCCCTACGCTGCACCTTTTCTAAGGCCACAATGTCCTTTTTAAGATATGGTGACCAAACCTGCACACAATATTCTAGGTGAGGTCTCACCAAGGAATTGTATAATCTTAGCATTACCTCCCTTGACTTAAACTCCACACACCTGGAGATATACCCCAACATCCTATTGGCCTTTTTTATTGCTTCCCCACACTGGCGAGAATGGGACATGGAAGCATCAACATACACACCAAGGTCTTTCTCATGATCAGCTACCTTTATTTCAGTGACACCCATGAAATACCTGTACTTTATATTTCTGCTCCCTAGATGGAGTACCTTATATTTATCGACGTTAAATTCCATCTGCCAGGTATCGGCCCAGTCACTAATTAAATCAAGATCCCGCTGTAGCTGCTGAGCCACTAATTCAGTATCTGCTACACCACCCACCTTGGTGTCATCTGCAAATTTCACCAGTTTACTGTATATATTGGTATCCATATCATTTATGTAAATTAGGAACAATAGTGGTCCTAAAATCGAACCCTGCGGTACCCCACTATGAACGCAAGCCCACTGTGAGTTGAAGGACATTGCCAGTGACCTGCTGGACCCCAGGCAGAACAGGCCTCACCATGCGACAGCCCTTCAGAGACTGGTCCTCCTGCGCATGGACTGGGGCATGATGCATCAGTTTAAACAGGAGCCTGGTAAATCCTGCGAGTGCTACACCAAGCGACTGATGGCAGCATTCTCCAACTACAGTGGGATGGACTCCACAACGGACCGAGAGTGTATGTGATGTAAAATACACTAAGATAGGTAAAAACTCTTTTGTGGACTAAGTAAAACAAACATTTTATGTTCTAGTTTTCTTAAAACTACTGAAACAAATAATTGGCTACACTGCAGTTCCGCTGTTTTGTTTGGCACCCCTGCATGTCGTGCATTGTGTGGAAAAAACCTGAAGGCTGAGGAATGTTACGTAACACAGCTAGAATGTAAAAACTCTCTCTGGTGTAATTCACTGCATAAAACCAATGGTGTTAAGTGTGATGTCTTCTTCATAACACTCCCTGATGTTTGTGTCCGTGACCATGAGATAGGGTGGGCTGCTTTTCTTCCTTCCTTTGACTAGTATTCCTCCTAAATTGTTCATCTGTATTTGCTGCATTGGTACTTGATGTGCGTGTGCCTTGTGTCACGATCGCCATTTAACGGGAGCGGCGGACGGGCAAGAAACAGGCAAGGCAGGCAGGATACGGGGATTTATTAGGAACACGGGGTGCAGGAAACATCTCACGCAGACGGACTTCAATGACGGACACTGAACTCTAGTAAGACATGAACTCAAATAGACAGGACTGATTGAAAATAATCGGACACAGCTGGGTACGATCAGGGAAGCACACGTGGATAATCAGGGGGCGTGGCACACACGGTGGTCAGACTGTCCGGGACCTCCTCGGGGACTAGGGCAGGAAAGTCTGGAGCTGGGTCAGGGACAGGAGTGGGGCCAGGAACAAGAGCCCCAGGGGGCACAGTCATTTGAGGCGGAGGGAGCGCCTCGGGCGTGGGCTCTGGGGCCGCAGGGGGCAGCGGAGGCGGCTGCTCAGGAGCTACGGGCAAAGCAGGCGGCGGCTGCTCGGGCTCTGGGGCCGCAGGGGGCAGCGGAGGCGGCTGCTCGGGCTGCGCAGGAGCTATGGGCGACGAAGGCAACTGCTCAGACGCTGTAGCAGGAACCCAGGACTTTATGCTCAGCCCACTGCTGTTAACTCCGATGACTCACAACTGAGCAGCAATGCACATTTCGAATTCCATCATCAACATCAGGCAGATGACAAGACTGTTGTGGGTCTCATCAATAAAAACGGTGACTCAGCATACAAAGAGGAAGTGTGATGACTATCGGACTGCTGCAGAGCCAACAACCTGTCTCTGAATGTTGACCAAAGAGATGGTTGTTGACGTTAGAAGAACACAAAACACAGAGTGACCACTCTCTGCTGCACATCGATGGCTCATCTGTGGAGATCGTAGAGAGTACCAGATTCCTTGTTGTCCATCTGGCGGAGAATCTCACCAGGTCCTTCAACATCAGCTCCATAGTAAGGAAAGCACAGCAGCACCTCTACTCTCCACGGAAGCTCAGAAAAGCCCATCTCCCATTCTCACACTCTATTGGGGAACTGTTGAAAGCACCCTGAGCAGCTGCATCACGGTCTGCTTTGAGAACTGTGTCGCCTCAGATCACAAGTCCCTACAACAGATAGTGATGACAGGTGAGAAAATCATTGGGAGTATCGTGTTAGAGAAATATGTACTTTTTTTATCATCATTTTGCTAGACGCTTAGAAACAACACCCTGCCGCAGCTTGATCTTAATTGAGCAATAACACGTCTCAAGAACTGTCGCTTGAATATTTCCACCCCATATATGGTGACAAACAATGTTCAATGTCAGTTGCATATCCTGTTTGTGTACCTCAATAAAAGACACTGCGAGGGGAGTTACTCTTTCGAAGTTGGCTGAGTTCGACTGAGAGGCTGACACCTCGAGGTCAGGACCGGGCTTCCCTTTGTAAGGAAAAGTGGTAAAAATGTCCCAAGGTTCTTGGTTGATCATTTGAATGCAGACAATGTTAGGAATTTATGATCATGGGGGAAGCCAGGGAGAGAATGGGGGTTCCAGTTGGCACCACTATGGTGATAAGGATAAGATAAGGTGATAAGAATTGAATTACAATGATCATAAAAGTCTCCACCCTGTCCTGTCCCGTCCCTGTCTCAGGATCCTCACACTCCAGGGGGTCACTCTTTATATGTAAATTCACTCACAACACCTACACACAACACCTTGGTGGGGAGGGCCTTTTTGGGTATAAAGGGGGGTGAAGAACTGTCTTCAATTTGTATCTGAGCTGCCTTTCAGTACCCGGTGTGTCTCTACACTGTATTACATTGTATTATTTTTGCTGTTCAATAAACCATCATTTTGCTGAAACTGCGGAGACTCTGCAAGTGGATTCCCTACACCTTGCAGCAAGTAAAACGTCATCACAGCTGTCTGCGTTGTTCTGTGTTCAGAGACTGGTTTGTTTCCAGCGCATCTTCAGAAGAAGATAACCCTAACATATCTCTCCCCTCCATCACAGATATTCACACCACACACTGCATCCGCAAAGCCACCACCATTGTGGATGACCCCACCCACCCCTCACATTATCGTTTCACCCTCCTGCCTTCTGGAAATAGGTCCCGGAGCATTCGGGCCTTTACAGCCAGACTCAAACAGCTTTATCCCCCATGCCGTCAGACTACTGAACTCTCAGGGACTAATCTGATACCACACACACATACACTCATTAACACACTTTATTATTTAACTACTATTTTTTATCTTATTGTCGCCATGTTTACAGTTACTTTTATTTATTTTTATTGCTACTGAAGGGGGGCTAGGCCGCGTGCTAACCTCTGTCACACTGAGAATGGGGAACTAACTGGAACTGGAACATAGGCAGGACAAAAAGGGGGGCTCCGGCCCTCCTCGAAGTGCAAGTAAATTTAGAAAAGCAGAAGGTACATTGACAGGGTCGCGGTAACATTAAGCTTACGCTTGACGTGCGGGGACATAACAAGGGAGGGGGTCGCTGACACTGCTAAATTGCAACATAACAAGACAAGGTAAAAGGGAACGGGTGTGGGGACTAACGCCAGCAATTTCAAAACAACACTTGTATGTTACGTCAACTGGAAAAATACCAACAAGAACAGTAGACGCCCTAAACGGGGTATAAAAACCAGACCCTGACAAGAGATATTGAGCTACTCTTGGTATGTACTGTTTTGTGCATCTAAGTGTGCTCCCGGATTGCAATCTGTGACGTCATTAAAAAGAGCTGACTTGCAACCAACCTTCGCCTCAGACTGCATCCTTCCCTCATCAACGGACTCGGTGGAGTCTAACTCCAACAATTTGGGGGCTCGTCCGGGATGAGGAGGAGGTTGTGCTAATTAGAACCAGAGACGAGGTCTTGCGGACGCGGACAGCCACGGGGCCCAGAGAAAAAAGGTAGGCAGAGCCTGTTTTATCAAACTCTGCATATTGGCTATTCCTAAAAAGTGGCTGGAAGTGTCTCAGGATCTGTCAACCAATATTGGGGCGAGGGTTTGTTGGGGGTGTAGCTCTGAAGGGTCTGGGACCCTTGAGAATAGTATTGTTGTTGAAGGGTCTGGGACCCATGAGGAAAGCGCTGTGATAGAAGGTCTGGGACCTAGGAGCCTTCGCAGGGGGTCAGGGACCCTGTAAAACAGAGGGCTCTCAGATGTGACGGTGGGTCAGGGACCCCGCACAGAACCTATTGGCAAGGGTCTGGGACCCGTCCGTGGATTGGCACCCCACCTACTGCTGGCAGGTAGTAGGACAGCTGGGCCTGAGCAGCCCGGGGATATAGGACCCCCAAGCAGCTCGTTTGGCTGGAGGAGTCAGGTTCATCCTCCCGAAAAAGGATCATTGTAGGAGGTATAGAATCCTCGAAACTACCCGTGTAAATAAAGTGTATTTAGTGCGAGTTGGTGACTGGGGGTTGGTGGGGAACTGGTGTGAGATAAGGTGTACATAGAGCCATTTATTCTTTGCATTTACAATTGATTACTTACTGTTTACTGTTGTCCGTGGCTTGATAATTGTGTGTGTGTTTATGTTTTGGTGGTGTTTATTGGTGGGGCACTCAGTGACAGCGAAAAGGTGTACTAAGTGTGGGGGGGTGAATCCACATCCTGAGGCGCAAGGGCTATTAGATCAGGAAAAGCGTAGGTCGGATAAGGTAAAACATGGAGCACGAATTTGATAGAGAATTGGATGACGGAGGCTGGGGTCCACCAGTGCGCGGGCGGTGGAAGCCTCTGTCTGAACAAATGCAGTTGCTAAAAATAGCAGTGGGTAAAGCAGCACAGGAAAAGGGCCGAGAGAGAGAGACGGCAGATGCGTGGAAGCGTATGGGTATTGCAGTGAAAAGTGCTGGATACAAACCAGAGGAGAGGCAATCATTAGGAGCACTTTTATGGCGTAAGGAAAGGGAGCATAGAGGCCTGAAAGATGAGGCAGGACGTGAGCTAGAGAAAGCAAGGGGGTTACAACAGGGAAAGTGGAGAAAAGAGGGAGAGAAACAGGAGTAGGAGAGGCAAGTGTGGGCTCACCTAGCCATTTTCTGGCAAGGGATCGATCACCTGCATAGGGAAAGTGGAGATAACGATAACTGTGACCCAGTCCCAGAGGGGCAGGGAACTAGGAAAAGTGACAAACAACCCCCGGCGTACACCAGCCGTGGGGGATTTCCCACCGCTCCCCCGGCGCACATATGTCCAGTAATACATGTTACAGGGGAACGGTTCAGGTTCAAACCCAGGGGGAAGGGAACCTCCTGGGAAGGGATGGCGGTAGTGTGGAGGAAAGAGACTCGGATTGTGAAACCGCTAGGGATTCCGAGGGAGAAAGTACGGGCACCCCTGGTAAAGGCAGCACTAAGCAAGCCTTCCAGGAAAGGGTGATCAGAGAGCAAAAGGAGGAGGCAGCCCGGGGTAATAGGGGCAGCCTCACCCCTCTCCGAGACCGGGGACGGGTTAGGAGAGGGGAAGTTGAGATTATCGGTGAATTGTCGGGGTATTGTGAGGAAGATGAGGATGAGAAAGTGTTGATTGATTTGGACGGGGAACAAGGCGAGGGGGTAGAGCCTGAGAGAAGGGAATCCTCAGGTCCCGCATACTACAGCGGCGACCTAGCCTGAAGTCTAAGCAGTTTCCCCTATTAAGGGGGCTTCAGGGGGCCCAGAGAGATACAAGCCGTTCTCCTTAGGAGACGTGCAGGCACTAGCAGACAAGATGCCCCCTCCTGCAGACGGGGGAGGTCACTGGATGGATAAATTAGACCAGCTGACGCAGGGAACAAAGTTGGCCTTGGGTGATTTCAGAGCAGTGGCTGCGAGGTGCCTCACTAAACATTCTCTGCAGGAAATAGAGGAAAGGGCAGGGACACTTACTCGCAGCGACGGTGTGATTCTAACAGACGTAGTGCTGGGCTTGGGGGAAGCCATGCGGGAGATGTTCCCCGCCCCAAGTGGGGCTAGCATGCCAAAATTTTCGTGGGACCCTAAAATACCCCCCAGAGAATATCTGGACAAATGTAAGGAGGATTGGACGCGGAGAACTGGGTGTCACCCGGGGCAGGCGGGGGTTCAGCAGGAGTGGTTCCGGCGAGCGGTCCTGGAAGGTGTCCCTGAGCAAGTGAAAGCAGCTATGTTAGCTAATCCTGACCTCCCAGGCGCTGAGTCCCCCGTGTGGGATAGACATGTGTTGCATCATCTTCAGAGAGCGAGGGACGAGGCCACAAAAGAGGAAGGAGGTCTGAAAGATTTACAGACACAGTTGTTGAAACTGCAGGTGGGAGAAGCGAGACAAAAAGCACAGACTTACAAAAAGAAAGGGCAGGGGAGACAGATGGTGGCAGGAGCACCACCACCCCAGTTCGGCCCATGGGTTGGACAAACCCCCAACTACAGTAATCAGGGTTGGGGTCCCCAGCAATGGGGAAGAGGCCGTGGGGGCCGAGGCCGGGGAGCCGGGAACTGGGGATGGGGCCGGGGTATGTCGCAGAGGTGGCCACCGCAGGGAGCTTGTTTCCGGTGTGGGGCTGTGGGTCATTGGGCCAGGGAGTGCGGAGCAGGACAGGCCCAAGGAGGACCCCCAGCAGGACAAGCGACTGCACCCAATCCACAGGCTGTTCCCGGAGGAGGGCAGTACCCCACCCTTACAGGATCCAAGGACTGGGAGTGGGGAGACCCCTCCCAGTGACGGTGCCCACGGGTGGCCCGGGACGCAGGGGGGGCAGACCCCATGCTGTCCCTAAAGGTCATGGACAAAGAACTGCCGTTCTTGGTGGACACAGGGGCCACATATTCGACTTTGAATGTGATGCCTAACCAACAACATCTTTCCACCACTACAGTGACCGTTGTGGGCTTCTCCGGGGAGGAGCAGAAACTGCCAGTGACTAAGCCTGTGAGAGTGCGGTTGGGGGGACAGACCTTTCTACACCCGTTTGTGGTCTCCGCTGCAGTGCCTGTGAACCTTCTGGGGCAGGACATGCTGGTGAAGCTGGGGGCTTCAATTCTGTGTAATGCTGAGGGTTTGGTTGTCACCCTCCCCGAAGGGACCCGCCTGCCATGTGACGGAGCGACAGGCGGCACCGGGCAGTGGCTGATGCAACCTGTGTCACAACATCCGGTGGCTGACATCTACTGGGGCCTCCTGCAGCCTAGCCCGGCGGGTATCCTGGCGGTGTACTCCGCGTGGCGCTCCTGGATCTCCCTCCTGGAACCCTACGTTCCTCCGCCCGACCCCCCACATGTGACACTGTTTTATGACCGAAATTCCACAGAATGGTATGGGGACCTGTTTTCTGAGCAACTGGAAGGCCACGAGTGGCAAGTTGCTTCCCAAAACATTTATGTAGGTCCCGAGGGGGTGGCCTCAGCAGTCCACCTGTCTCCTGAGCAACTGCCCTGGTACAGGATGGGAGAGGAGGCGGTGCCACACGTCTCTCTCGCCCTACATCCTAAGCATCAGGCTAAAGATTTAGGCCCAATAGTGAAAAGAGCCACTTCAGCTACGGACTGGGTTCTCACTCAGATCCCTCAAATCTCGTACTCCCCCTCCTGCAGTTCCTACTGTATTCAAACTAAGGTGACAGACACAGCCAGGTTACAGCATGAACAATTGTCTAGGGACCATGGTAGGGAAAAGATGGATCATCCCGGTGCAGCAGCACTACTGGCTTCTCTGCCAAACTCACTGTGGTCCACCAGCCCCACTGATGTTGGTTTGGTGGACTGCACGCCCGTCGACTTCCTACTGCACCCCAGTGCTGGACCCCTCTGGGTCAAGCAATATCAACACAAACCAGCTGCAGAGGAAGGGATAGCAGAGACTGTAGCCGGTCTCTTACGGGCGGGTGTATTAGAAGGGTCCACCTCTCAGTGGAATACTCCTATACTCCCAGTAGAGAAGGCAGGAACAGGCAAGTATCGTATGGCGCACGACTTGCGCGCTATCAATGAGCTGCTGCTGACTCCCACTGTTCCAGTTCCTAATCCCTACGTCGCTCTCACCAATCTTACGCCGTCCCAAACATGGTTCACTTGCATTGATCTGGCTAATGCTTTCTTTTCTTTACCACTAGCACCCCACTGCAGGGACGTATTCTCGTTCACGTACAGGGGATGCCAGTTCAGGTACACGCGACTCCCACAGGGATTTGCTCTGTCTCCTGGGATTTTCAACCAGGTGTTGAAGCAGTCGTTGCAGGGCTGCCATCTCCCGGATGGGGTCACCCTCGTCCAGTACGTCGATGACTTGCTTATCGCGGCCCCGACAGCGGAGGCGGCACTCGAGGCAACGCGGTCAGTGCTCCTCTGGCTGGCAGAAAAAGGATTTAAGGTCAGTAAGGATAAGATACAGGTGGCCCGGACGGTGGTGTCCTTCCTGGGGAGGGTCCTGTCAGGTAAGGGAACAGGGCTCTCTCCGGCCCATCGGTCAGCCATCCTGAGTCACCCTAAACCAATTATTGTGAAGGACATGTTGTCCTTTTTGGGACTGACCGGATACAGCCGAACTTACATTGCAGATTACACGGATCTGACGCAACCACTGAGGGCTCTGGTGCGGCCACATGGCCTGCGGAGCCTCAGCGCCACTCTGACGTGGGATCAACCTGCAGAGGAGGCTTTCATCACTCTCAAGCAGAGGTTGGCCCAAGCAGCTGATTTGGCGTTACCTGATTATTCTCTCCCGTTTCATTTAGATGTTTCTGAAACTGGAGACGTCGTGAACGCCGTCTTGTTTCAGAAAAAGGGGGGAGAGAGGAAGGTATTGATGTATATTAGCACCAAACTCGACACCACAGAACAGCGACATCCGTCATGCACCAGACATGTGGCAGGAGTGGCAAAAGCCGTGCAGAAAACAGCACACATTGTGATGGGCCATGCCCTGCACATCCTGACCACGCACAGTGTGGTGGCCTATGTGAACTCACAAACGTTCACAATGACGTCTCTAAGACAGCAGAGGCTCAGCACAATTTTAGAGGCGCCACATTTAACTTTTGTCCATGACTGCATCAACATGGCTGATCGAATGGGGGGAGGGGCACCCCACGAATGTGAGGCCAGGGTTAGGAAAGAGGAAAAGGTCAGGGAGGACCTAGCAGCCGAACAGATAGAAGGTACGGAGGAGTGGTTTACTGATGGATGTTGTTTTCGAACAGAGAGTGGAAGTTTGCAAGCAGGGTTTGCAGTGGTAGCGAGAGAAGGCCTGGGATTCAGGACACTGAAAGCAGAGAGACTGGAGGGGGCCCAATCGGAGATCAGGGCAGTCATTGAAGCTTTAAAATTGGCCGAAGGTAAAGCAGTCACCCTCTATTCAGACTCAGCGTATGCGGTGGGGGCTGTGCATGTGGAACTCAGCCAGTGGCTGAGGGCTGGGTTCTTAACGGCAGGAAACAAACCGATTAAGCATGAGGCAGATATGAGAGAGTTAGCAGAGGCATTGATGCTTCCGGAGAAAATAGCTGTGGTAAAGTGCAAAGGACATGAGGGGTCAGGGACAGTGATAGCACAAGGCAATCAAGCTGCAGATGCGGAAGCAAAAGTGGCAGCGGGGTATGAGGTAAGCAGACAGATGGTTACAGTAGAAGAGGAACTGGAGGGACAGGGCAGGCTGACCTCAAGCAGGATCCGAGTCATGCAGGCCCAAGCCTCCCCAGAGGAGAAGAACATGTGGGCAGAAAAGGGGGGCATAGAAACAGAGGGCCTGTGGTGTAATAGGGAGGGGAAGCCAGCCCTACCTATGGGAATTAGGCAACAGGTCATAGAGGAGGCACACGGTGTGGGGCATGTGGGGACAGGACAGATGCTTCACAATTTGAGAGCATGGTGGCATCCGTTCCTGAAGGATATGGTAAAGGAGTTTGTGAGAAGCTGTGAGATCTGTGCGCTGCATAACCCAAGACCCACGGTAAAACCAGAAAAGGGTCAGCTTCCAGCATGTCATAGGACTGGAGAGGAAATAGTCCTAGACTACACCGACATGATAATACCGGTGCGTGGGATGCGATATGTGCTGATGTGAGTGGATGCATTCTCAGGGTGGCCAGAAGCCTGGCCCACTAGGAGAGAAGACGGGGCCTCGGTGGTGAAGTTCCTAGTAAACCATTGTATACCCGGCATGGGTTCCCCGAGAGGGTGAGGTCAGACAATGGTTCACATTTCAAAAGCGAGGATCTGCAGAAGGCAGAAAGGGCGTTGGGACTTAAACATGCGTTCGGGACAGTGTATCATCCTCAGTCCCAGGGGAAGGTGGAACGCATGAACCAGACGGTCAAACAAAAATTGGCAAAAATCTGTGCACAGACTAAATTGAATTGGGTTGAGGCATTACCCCTGGCACTAATGTCAATCAGGTGCTTCATAAATCGGGGAACCGGGTTCACTCCGTTCGAGTTGCAGACAGGACGACAATTCCCAGGGCCCTACGGAGGACTCGAGGGGAAACCAGAACAAGGAGGGGTAAGCACGGCCAAAGCATATTATGAGGAGTTACAAGTGCTGGTGAAAGATTTCTCCAAGCAGGTCCAGGAAACGAGACCAGGGGCCCAGCCAGCCAAGCCACATACAGCGGAGTGGGTCCTTCTGAAGGTCATCAAAAGGAAGTGGTCAGAGCCCAGGTGGACCGGCCCCTTCCAAGTCACGGAACGGACGTCTCACGCAGTGCGGCTGAAAGGCAAAGGTGAAACCTGGTACCATTGGAGCCAGTGCGCAGCGGTAGCAGAGCCCAGCAGATCACTCGCCGAGATCCAGGAGGACCTCGCCGACAGCGCAAAGCAACCCGGTTCGGCTGAACCGGCAGTAACTCAGGTCCCAGCAGTAGGGGCAGAATAATCCCCTGACCTGAGGCAACCAGCAGGGTAGTCCACCCCTGACTGAAAGAAGACGACTACACCTCATCCACCAGAGAAAGATCGGGACCAGGATGACGATGATCAAGATAAAAAGGGGGACTGCGGGGGGAAAACAAGTAATGTGTATGACGTATAACGTGACTAACATGCCGATGGTGAAAATGTACGGTTCTGTCACCAAGGCGCTAGAAGGTCTCCACACCCTCTCTTACACCCTACATGAGCAGTCTGGCATAGGGAACCTTTGGGACGACTGGATAGCCTCCAAGTTTGGGCAGTGTAAGGGGCTAATTGCTTTGATACTAATATCGAGTGCTACATGCACTGGTCACTTGTGGCTGTTGTTGTATTCCCTGCCTATGTGCTCTTGCAATTCGGCTGATCACATCCACTATAGGGAACAAGGACAGGGACTCCCACACGTACATGTTAACAGTGCCCCTCCTTGCGACCGCAGAGGAAGGAGGGCCGGTGGAGGTACCATTGCCTGTTTAGAGTGTCCTCCTTGATAGGTGATCTCCTTGCGGAGATCAAAAGGGGGATACCGCAAAATTTCGCACAAAGCCATCCAATCATTAGAACCTGTAGTGATCTCCTTGCGGAGATCAAAAGGGGGATACCGCAAATTTTCGCGCAAAGCAATGTAATCATTAAAACCAGTAATGATCTCTTAGTAGAGATCAAAAGGGGGAATTGAAGGGGGGCTAGGCCGCGTGCTAACCTCTGTCACACTGAGAATGGGGAACTAACTGGAACTGGAACATAGGCAGGACAAAAAGGGGGGCTCCGGCCCTCCTCGAAGTGCAAGTAAATTTAGAAAAGCAGAAGGTACATTGACAGGGTCGCGGTAACATTAAGCTTACGCTTGACGTGCGGGGACATAACAAGGGAGGGGGTCGCTGACACTGCTAAATTGCAACATAACAAGACAAGGTAAAAGGGAACGGGTGTGGGGACTAACGCCAGCAATTTCAAAACAACACTTGTATGTTACGTCAACTGGAAAAATACCAACAAGAACAGTAGACGCCCTAAACGGGGTATAAAAACCAGACCCTGACAAGAGATATTGAGCTACTCTTGGTATGTACTGTTTTGTGCATCTAAGTGTGCTCCCGGATTGCAATCTGTGACGTCATTAAAAAGAGCTGACTTGCAACCAACCTTCGCCTCAGACTGCATCCTTCCCTCATCAACGGACTCGGTGGAGTCTAACTCCAACACTACCTCATTGGACAACCAAACTGCGCCTTCTCAGTACTGGGTTTACTGTGCTGTTTGTGCTCGTTGGTGTCAGTTGTCCTCTCTTTTTGCACTGTCCTGCAATGTTTGCACAGTTTTTGCTCATTATGCACCATACAGTATGTTGCTAGGTTGGTATGTGTTAGTCTTCTGTTAATTTAAGTAGCACCTTGGTCCGAGGGAAACAGTTTCTTTTGTAACTGTACTATACTCAACTGTGTAAAGTTAAAAATAACATTAAAGACCTACTTGACTTTTACTGAACAGGTGCTAAAGTGAAATTACTTGCTTCTGGGAAAGAACTCCAGCTGAAATTCTGTACAACAATTATGGGAGACATATGGGAAGGACGCGGTGTCAGACCTGCCCCAGTGGGACGAATGTGGTTTTCCTAGTAACAGCAGCTTCAGTCCCAATCAGATAAGCCAGATGCGTCTGAAATTAGAGGAACGGGATCAGACTGGTTGCTCAGGGACTAATGTGGTAGAACTAAAACAGAGACAAATTGGACGGTGTTTCAATTGTGGGAAAATGAGACAAAGCAGGCAGAGGAGATGCGGGTGGCAAAGAAGCATGAGATAAGGAATGCAGAGAATGTGGATGAGGGTGAGACTCCTGTGAAAACTGTGTATTGAAAATTAGGGCCATAGTATTGTCATCCATCCTGTCAGGGTATGGAAATACACTGAGGGTAAATGGCCTAATGCAGGAAGTGTCTTAATCCTATAACATCCAGCTGATTCAGGCTGTGGGGGACAGTGTAGTACTGCACTCTTCTGGCTGGGACCTTGAATAAATGAATGAATGTTACATTTATACAGCCCTTTTCTAAGATACACAAAGAGCTTTACAGAAGCACTGGGGAGCCACTTCAACCCAAACGTGAGGCAGCAGGAGAGGGGGCCCAGGCAGAGAGAACAGCCAACAAGACGGGTGCTTCCACAGACAGGACGGGGGCCCCGGCAGACCAACGCTGACGACTCCTGGGACCAAGTCAACAGAGCAGCTGTCGTCATTGTGACTCACCCTCATACATCCATCCATTGTCTAAACCGCTTATGCTACTGGGTCGCGGGGGGTCCAGAGCCTATCCTGGCAGGATCTGTGCACGAGGCAGGGAACAACCCAGGACGGGGGGGCAGCTCATTGCAAGGCACATTCACACACCATTCACACACACATGCACTCCTACGGCCAATTTAGCAAGAGAGAACATGCAAACTCCCCACACATGTGACCCAGGCGGAGACTCGAACCTGAGTCCCAGTGGTGGGAGGTAACAGTGCTAATCACTGCACCACCAAGCAGCCCCACCCTCATACATGATTTCTGATTCTTGATTTTAATCCCCTTTTCTGTTTTTGGCAACATATAAAGTGCTGTGAATGTCACTGTCAGATTGTCATATCATCCTCCAGTTGTCCCTTGTCACCCTGGATGCACATTGAGTGTTTGCTAAATATTTTATCTTGTAGTGTTCCTGATTTTTTCCTGTGTTTTAATTTGCAATTCTCAAATTTCATGACTGGCATCCGTGGGGACGATTAATTAAACCTGTTAACTCTGCACTTCAATTTCAAACTGTTGGTAACATGTGTACATATTTTTGTCTGATCTTTTCACCACCAGGTGGCGATATAGCAACTCCAGAGTTATTGATGGCTAGAACAAAAAAAACACAGTAACACAGAGGTGTAGCTAAAAATTCTGGGCCCCTGACAGAATGTCACCTTGCGCCCTCTGTCGAATTTTACATTCTGTGAAAGAGATTTGTTGAGCCATCTTCCAATGTAATCCAATCCAGCTCTTTATTTGAAAAGCACTTTAAACAACCTTATGGACCAAAGTGCTGCACAAAGGAATAAATAAAAACATTCACACACTTAAAAACGAAGTAAAAGAAATTTAATAAAAACCAAAACATTCAATGTGAGTAAAAGGCCATTAATAAAAATTTTAAAAAATCAATTAATTAATAAAGAAAAGGCTAAGATTAAAATAAGATTTACTATTAAAATTAACATCTCACAATGTGTCAAAGGTGAAGGAGAAGAGATTAGAAGAGATTTAAAAACGGACAGAGGGGATTCCTCTCTAATGTGAAAAGGCAAGTCATTCCACATTTTAGGAGCTGCGACTGCAAAGGCTCGATCCCCTCTAAGCTCACGCTGAGTCTTAGGAACCGTCAGGAACAGCTGATCAGCTGACCTGAGAGAGCGGGTGGGGGTGTAAGGGTGAAGCAGCTCACAGAGGTCAGATGGAGCAAGACCACTGAGGGCTTTAAAAGCAAATAACAGAATTTTAAAATGAATCCTAAAATGTACGGGCAGCCAGTGGAGTGAGGCTAAAATGGGGGAGACATGCTCATATTTCCATGTGCGGCAGCATTTTGAACCTTCTGGAGGTGAACAATAGTGGAGCCTCTAACCCCAACATAGAGGGCGTTACAGTGGTCCAAACTAGTAGTGACAAAAGAGTGGATTACTGTCTCAAAGTGCTGCCTAGAAAGAATTGGCTTTATTTTGGCCAACTGCCTCAATTGTAAAAAGCTTGACTTGACAACTAACCTTATCTGAGTGTCAAACTTAAGGTTGGTGTCGACTTTATGTGTGTGATGTGTGATGACTGGTTTACAATATTGTTCCAAGGAACCTAAAATTACAGTGGAGGTCAGAGGAGTGGAGTTACCAAAAACCAACACTTCTGTCCATTACCTCCCCACTTCCTTGTTAGTTACAATATTTGTTCTGCATTACTGTACTGCTTTGGAGCCTTTTGATATTAAGGTGAATAACACAGGTGAAAAATTAAGGTGAAAAAAGAGACAGATGCATTGACAGCAGTCGTGGCCACACTTTGGACTGGGAGTGTAAGAGCAAAGGAAACTGAATCCACTATGTTCTGTCCTGTAAATTTTTATTAAACACCACATGACACACATACGAGTCCTGTTTTAACTTTCAGGGCTGATGGTCTGCAGCCTGGCTTGTGTTCTACAGTGCAGCGCAGGTGCAGTCACTGTGCTGAGCCCGGCGTTATATTAATGACGCAGCCTTTCACACTGACCAGTGAGAAATAACCTTGAAAATGACTGTGCTCTTTGTGGTTCTCCTTTTTTCTTACCACCAAAAGCAAGAGACTAAACATATTTTCTACTTATCAGTTATCAGAAATCAGAAATGTCATGCAGTAATCAGAGGTTAGACAGCAAGAATGACTTTTGTATTTTTATCTTTTGTCAATCTTTTATCCAGCGACTACTAATTCTCATCGGGGTCTGGAGAGGGTGGGACCTGTCCCAGGAAGCACAGAGCACAGGCCTGCATGGGATGCCATTCCACACAAGCAAAAACAATTAAGATGGTCAGATTTGCCTCACTGTGTGATTTTGACTGAAAGATGAACTAAGCACAGTCTTGTGTGTATAAAAATGCGTAGATTCATTTAACTTTAACAATGAGATTCAGCAACATGACCTTATAGTGTTAATGATCGGTATCTTACTGGTATTAACTGAATTATGCAAAATTCTACATTATTCTATATTATTGCACCCAAATTGTTCATACTGACTAAATGTAATTACTGACATCCTGGACATACTGCTTTTTAGGTTTGAATTTAAAATGTTAGTAGACAAATTCATGCTGTCAATAACATCTCACTTGCTCACCCACTTTTAGATAAAAATACCCTTTGTGGTTTTTCTAGTGAAGCAGTGGGCCTGAGCTGAGGACCTGATGGTTGTGTGGTTTTCGCTCACTGAGAAGAGAGACACAAACACCCTGCTCTCAGTCGGTCAGTCTTCCTGTAAAATGCAGAGGTGAGACTGCTAGTGGAAAATTACTGACTGCAGCGTCAACAACACATATAAACAGCAGCACAAACAAAATGTTCCACAAATGCAGGACATCTGTATGCTTACAGCACACATCAGACACGCTGACCCTCAGCACTGAGCTCCTCCAGGCTCTGTGCTCTCCCTCTTCTCTTCAATTTCTACACAAATCACTGCTGCTCCAGTGAAGATCCTGAATTTTGCAGGTGATACTACTGTGTTTGCCATCATAACTGAAGGTGATGAGTCTGCCTACAGACTGGAAGTCGTACAGCTGACCATCCAGTTCTGAACTCACATTATCCCAAATGTCCACATGCTTAGACTCCTCTCATCATCAGGGAGGAGCGTCCCTTGGCACTGTAGAGTAGATGGATGAGAGCAGGCTGATAACAAGGCTGTCATCAATTTTATGTGACACCTCTCACCCCCCCAGCAGACTATGGAGGCCCGTAAGGGCAGCTCCTTCAGTAAGAGACTCAGACACCCGGCGTGTGACAGAACGGTACCGCAGGTCATTGGGCCCCACAGCAGTCAGGCTTTATAATCTGCACTCTGCTCATTGAACTTTTCCCCTGTTCACTGTCTTCTGATACAGTTTCTATCTGCTGCTGATCTGCAATATTGTTCCTCCTTATTCACTGATGTGCAGTGTTGCATTGAGCCAGTGCATTATGCCCTGTGTGGCAGCTTCCTTTGGGAGGCTAATATCTGGCACATGAGCAATAATGTTACATGCAATAGGATTGTGTATAAGTTAAGGATTGTGTATAAGTTAATTTTAATATTCCTATAATATTCCTCTGTATGTAATATATTCTTATTTTTTGTTTCTATTATTACCCTATATTTATATATACATCCATTTCTTTTACATTCATAATGATGTTGTTTGTTGTTTTGTGCCCCACTGCTCTTGTAACAAGCCTCAGTCTTGACTCTCCCTTTTAAGGTCTTGGCCTTAAATCACACTCGATATAGGTGGTGTCGTCCCCATCACCCTGACCAGGATACATGCTGTAAGATTAATGGATGGTGTTTATCTGTGTGATGAAAAAGAATGTGAATAAAACAAAAATGTACCATTATAAATGGGAGCCCTAGGATGTGTGGTGGTTAGAGATGTGGACTGATGAGAATTTTGCTTTTCTAAAGTTCTGTTGTGAAAACTGTACATTCCGTTCCATGTACAGTAGTGATATGTAGCAATCATGTGCTCCAGTCAAATGTCCAGCTGCATGAATAATAATGGTGGCTTGTTTGGATAAAATAACTTAGGCTGAATACTTGAAAGCGTGACCTGGGTGAGGTAGAGAGGAAACAGGGTCTTACAAGAAGCAGATATTGTTCTGTCTGTGTGGTTTTTACTCTTTGCAAAGTGAGTCCAGCACAGTGCAGTCAGTGGGTCAGTCTTCCTGAGCTGCATCTAACCAGTGGAAACATCTGCAGCACTGCAGAGAAGCACTCAGCAGACAAACAAACCCAAACAGCTTACAGCTGTATGTCACTTTTGGACAGAGGTGGACAAAGTACACAACTTCACTACTTGAGTTAAGTATAGATACTCCTCGTCAAATAATACTCAAAGTTTTTCAGTTAATTTTTTACTTCAGTTAAAGTACTGGAGTATTTGCATCTAAAAATACTTAAGTATTCAAAAGTACATTATGTTTTAAATGCAAGACATTTTTCAGAACCTAATGACTCCTGAACACCCCACTGAATACACTGACTGGCTTGTACATCTTGTAGAATAAAAAGCTTGTGGAATATGATACAATGACTATAGAAACACAACTGACATAACAAAAGTACAGCCATTGTCATTTTCATCTTATTTAACACCCCCCACCCCACTCACACAAAAGAGCATGGTAGTGTTCTTACAGAGCCGTAGCAGTGTGTGTGTGTGCATGTGTGCATGTGTGTTTGTGTGTGTGTGTGTCTATGTGTGTGTGTGTTTGTGTGTCTGTGTATGTTTGTGTGTGTGTCTATGTGTGTGTATGTTTGTGAGCCAAGTAACAAGACAGGGAGCAAGAAACAAAACTCCTCTTTCTTAATTATCCACATCGTTATTAACGACACAGGTATATATACAGGTACATATACAGGTACATGTATATACTCAAAAATACATCCAGAACACACAATTAAATGAAAAACGTAATTTAAGAACACTTGAAATTTTCATTCAGTTTCTTTCATCTGTTTAATATAATCGATCAGTCCCTGTGCGTTTGCCCCAAACCATTCAGCATGGTACACAAGGGAGACAAGTAAGCATGTGTGACATCAAAGAACTGATTGCAGCAACTCAGCCTTTCCACAACATTAAAGCCGCTTATTCCCCCCCATGCCATGAAGAAATAATCTCTGTGGCTCCCCTCTCCCCCTCCCTCAGCCCCCAGTCTGGCTTGAACATTTGCACTTCCAGTAAAAATGCGCCCCAAACACACTGACACCAAACTCAGCACCGGTGCTCCGTAAAATCCCGTGATTCAGTCTCAGAAGCACTGGCTCCCCTGCCCTCCTCTGAACATTATTAAAGCTACACCCTGAACACTCTGTGTGACTGACATGAATGAGAAGCATCTTTATTCATAATCTCTGTAGCGGAGGTCAGAATACAGAGTGTCATTATTCCCGTCTTTCTTCTGTCTCCTGGGTTTTGGCTTCTTAAGGTTCAGGGCAGCGTAATTCAGTGTGTCCTCGTCATGGCACTGTGGAGACAAAGATGGCAGAATTGGATGGATCAAATCGGTTTGCTATTACCTATTTTCACAAATAGCACTTAAAATGCTGATCCCAGGATGGAAATCAGTCTGAGGTTCATTTGTTTTACTGACGATTTGTAATTTGAAATATTTATTACATACTTGCTTGCGTGACCATTCCACTTTTGATATATCACTGTTCTTTTCATCTGTTTAAAATATATAACACATCAATATATTATTTAATTTCGCACGGTATCATACCGTGGTCAGATAACATTCCGAATTTTCAAGCAATCAACATCCTTTTTGTCTCAAAAATGAAAGTAAAAATGACTTCTGTCAATTTAAGTGTGCATGTTTGGATACGTGTCATTTGTTCTCATATATCATATATAATAAAATTGCTATAAAGGAGATCTTGGTAATAAAAGTTATTGATATGCAACTTATTGCAACATGTATATTTCAATAGATTTTGCAAAATATGAAAGATATAATACAAAAATGTAAATCTTACAGTACAAAAAGGTTTATATAAATAAGGTGAGATTTAATAATGGATTTTAAAACTGTATTACCTGCAAGAGTGGTTTTAATATGAAAATGTTATCTATCATAAAACAATTTTATATTTCTATAATTTGTTAAAATCTACATTTTGTCCTTCTGAGTGCATAAAGCCGGGCAGCGTACCTGCACAGTGTGTACAGGTCAGTTTACATCTTATACAAATGAGAGCAACGTTCAGAATAATGCTGCAAGATAAAACTATCAGCAAGCCAGAGTGAAGAGGATCCAGCAGCTTCTGAAAGCCTGTAACAAAGAGATAGATTTCAGCATAATGATATAGAGACACATTTCCCATTTGCTTACATTACATTAGTTAAAGATCAAATCGATAACACATTACAGCAGTTGTTTTGTAAATAGTCCATTTTTAACATGAACTTCTAGTATTTTGCATTTTAACAATTTATATTAATATTTGAAATAATTATTAAATTAGGCTCCGGACCCCCCGCGACCCAATAGGATAAGCGGTTTGGAAAATGGATGGATGGATGGATATTAATATTTGAAATAATTATTAAATTAGGCTCCGGACCCCCCGCGACCCAATAGGATAAGCGGTTTGGAAAATGGATGGATGGATGGATAATTATTAAATTAACATCTGTGTAATTTAATTTAAGCACTTAAATTAGAAAATTCATTACATTAAAAAAAGAAATAAATGTCTTAATAGCAGAATAAGCTAAATAAAACTTTGAAGCAGATATACTCTCCACACTGGGTGCTACCATCTATATCCAGCTGTGTGCCGTTCCCAAACAGCATCTCCCCACACTGGGTGTTACCATCTATATCCAGCTATGTGCCGTTCCCAAACAGCATCTCCCCACACATGGCCACAGCGCAGTAGTAAGTCCCAGCATCGGAGAGGCTGAGGTTCCCCTTGGGGAGGCTGTAGACGCAGCTCCGTGTAGGAGATCCAGCCTCAGGGCTCTTCTCACACTCATCACTGCTGTTTCCATGGCTGTAAATGACTCCAGGAAGGGATTCTCCTGATCCATGTCTGAACCAGTAAACACTGTGTTCTCCTGCACAGCTCCCAGTCTCTATCGTACACTGCAGGCTCACAGAGTCTCCTGGCTGCAATGTGTCAGACACAGGCTGCTGTACCACAGTCCTGCTGTTGGAGTCTTTACCTGAAAAGCAAAATAGTCATGATGACAGCCCTTTGAGAATAACAATGGAAAATACAGATCCTCAAAAATTGTTCTTACAGATTTTTGGGAACTGAATCGATGTTCTTCTAGCCATCCAAGAAATCAGTAACTTCTTGGAGAACAGCTGACATTCTTCTCTCTTTTTATTGTATTACTGCTTATTAGTATATATCAGGTAACACTATACATTAACTGCACCTACATAATACCTAAATAAAAATTATATGATAATAACAAACATTATAATCATATAATGTCTTGTATTAATGTATGAAGGTAGATGAATATAATTAATTTCAATTCAAAGAAATGAAGTGTGTAAAGTGTACTTTATATTTTCATGATTTTCGTGACTTTACATTTGGTTTATGTTGCCCCTTTTCCACAGGAAGGTATTTATTGTTTTTGCATATTTAGCTCTTGATGTGTTTTGGTATTTTTGAGCATTTTGCTGTAGTACCTGCATAATTTAATTCAAGAGCCGAAGAGCTGTTTGCCCATTACTAGTTTGTCTATCTTTTAACATTAAAGAAAAAGTATACATAGTAAAAGGAATTACTTGGTTTCGTAGTTCCTCCTATTTATTTTCTTATGCACACAAAAGTAAGTTTTTCCGTTCAACCATAGCACTACAGCGAAAAGCAAAACGTCATGGCAAATACAATTATGCTTTATTCCAATACACATTGCTAATTTTTCATTATTATTACATTTATTCAGCATAATATCTTCAAAGGTTTCATGATTTAATTTGCAATCTTCTGGCCTGAAATCTTTTCCTGCTACACTGAAGACTCTCTCAGCGTGTGCAGAGAAAGCTGCAGCCAAAGGGTTGGCATCCTCTGATAAACATGGTTGGTTCAGGTATCGGTGACATTATGTGAACCTTTCATGGCAGGAATAGGGACTAGTTTGACTTTTGATGCAGGAAAAGTGTTTGGGACGTTTCTTAGGTTAGAAACTGCCGTCACTGCAGCCAACACTGACTTTTAAGGAGAGACACTCAGCTCTTCCTATGAGCAGATCCACCATGGTGCACAAAATGACAGTATAATTATTATTTTAGGTGACACTTCAAATGTTGCATTATTTCATTCTTTACAAAACGACATTTTTATAACAATGATGTATAACAATGTTAATGTGTTTATGTATAATTCATATTTAAATTAAAGTTCATATTTTAGTTAAAAGCTACACCTACAGTACGTATATGAACTTGAATTTGAATCCAAACCCTTTTTCGTTCTTCTTCTTTAAATTCAAATATAAATTTCAATGCCACAACCTGTTTTCAACCACAATTCAAATGTAATTCAGATTAACAAAATGAACTGAAATTCAAGTTCATATATGTATTCAAAATCCTGAATTTTAGGATACGTATTTGAGAATTTCATTCTCAAATCAGTTCTGAATGGTGCACATCCCTAGTTCATATGTTAAATCATGCATTTTTTTTTTCAGAGTGAATACACACTGACTGCTCAGATAAATAACGTCAAAAATAATTTTCTTTTGTTGCTTAAGATTTTTGCACAGTCCTATACTGTATATAACAACTCAAACATTTTTTTATGTTATTTGTTTTAAAGAGGCTGCAATGTGTAACATTAACATCTGTATAAAGAGAAGGTTAGGCTTTTGGCTGACAGCAAGCAAAATGCAACAAATTGTATAATAATAATAATAATAATAATAATAATGAATGATTTTTGTTTGACGTTTAGAAAAACATTTATGGAACAAAGCAGACAATAAGGTATCTTTGCTAATTTTATATTGACAAACAACTAAACTGTCAAAATTATTTTGCAGGGAATAATCTTACTGACATTATAATAAAGCAAATATGAAAATAGTTGGAATCTCATTTACCTGTGATTATGACAAAGGTTCCATTCCCGAAGGTGACCTCATGAAGAAACACAGCAGCACAATAATACACTGCAGAATCTGACGGCTCCACGTTAGAAATAGTGAGGTTAAAACTCCCCTCTGCATTCAGTAAGGAGTAACGTTTTATGCTTTTATATTCCTTGTAAAATTCACCAGGTACGTAGAGAAGTGCTTTCGCCATGGGCTGGGGCTTCCGACCAACAGCTTGCTTAAACAAAGTAACAAAAGTTGTTTCTCCTTGACAGAAGCATGTCAGGGTCACACTGTCTCCAAGCTGAACCCTCATCAGGTGACTGGGCTGAACAACATCTGTAGTCAGTGCAGTGTCTGCAAAAACAGAAAAACAAAAAAAATCATAATCAAATAAGACATATAATAGTAATCTAAATAACTATTAACTATGATGCAGATTAAATGGCCAAATTCCACTGATCACATCATACAGATAAATGAAAATATTAAAATCCCAAAATAATTTATATTATAGGGCCTTACTAATGAAAATGAGAAGACCAAAGAGTCTGAACATTTTTGTGCTTCCACTGTTTAGAATAAACTGCTCTGCTGCTAAGTGAGAGATCATGGTCGTGGTCGGGATGAAAGGGCAGGAAACAGAGAGGAAACAGAGAGACACACATCAGGCTGATCTGATTGGCTGTTCACATGGGAACTTAAGTAACAGTGAAAAAGCATTTTAATGTGCACTTACATGACGTTTATTAATTTACTCCTTAACATCCAGTTAAAATGAGAACAATTAGATAAACAGGAGCAGATACTGAGCATATAAAGTTCTTTGTACAGAGTGCTGAGATACTGTGGGAGAGCATTTGCTAATCATCTCTCTCAGACAAGCTCAGCACAGTATGAGTCTGTTATCTATCTGATATTAGACAGTCTCTCATACAGTAATAATAATTGATACTTTATTGGTCCCTGTGGAGAAATTGTCTTAACTTCTCTCTCAACTTGCTCTCTTTTTTTTAGAGTAAACAGAGTAAGTTGTCTGCGAAGGGCAGCCACCCATAGTGATGCCCAGTGAGCTGGGGGTTAAGGGCCTCGCTCAAGGACGCAGAGATGTGCTGTGGCTGGGTTTGAACCAGCGACCATCTTATTACAAGCACACAGGCATTAGATCTTCTAATCACACTTAAAAGGCAGATTAAATGTTCTTTCCACCATGCAAACAGAATGTAAATTGTAGCTTTACTGCTTAGATTTACATTCACACATTTGCATTTAAAACAAGCATTTTAAGTGATGTACATGAGAGTAAATGGTGAATCAGTTTATTTGCCACTCTACACATTACATTGGCGCCCATTATAAGTAACTGTACAGTGACATTGCAGTTCCTCAGTTGCTTTGATGCATTTCTGGAATCACCCTTAACATCTGCAAAACTGTAAGTGCATTTCCCAAAACAATTCGTGCAAACAGCACCACACAGATGGACTGTCTACAAAAAAAGTCATAGAGGCCACCAGCAGCCCGAATACCACACCGTAAGGCCGTATGTTAGGATGCTCTCTATGGCAGAGCGGTAGGAGGCCACCAGCAGCCCGCATACCAGACCGTAAGGCAGCATGTTAGGATGCTCTCTATGGCAGAGCAGTTGAAGGTCCCGATCAAGAAATCCGACAAGTTTCCCCAATAAGCCAGTAACCCCGCTTCATAGAACAGGCCACAGGACTGGTTTTGGTGAGATAGTCCGAGTAGTAGGTAGAAATCAGGATGGAGACTGAGTGTGGGTCTAACAGGTGAGCAGATGTAGGACAGAATGTAGAGCCCTCTGGTGGAGTGCCTGTGCATGACTGAATGTATGGTTTGGGTCTGATGGTCTGAATAGTTGGTAGAAATAGGCACCTTCCTACCTGATGTGGTAGGTCTAGATAAGGGGTCACCAACATGGTGCCCCAAGGATGCCCCCAATGACCACATGAGTTGCCCGTGGACCTGTTCTATAAAATAGCACAACTCACCAGCGAACATCATCTAAAATTTTATTTTGTCCTGTTTCTAATCTATCACATTTGCATTTATATAGATTTGAAATTGAATATAAAAAAGCATTTAAAACATGTTTATCATGCATGAAGTTTAGACATGTTTAGGAGGGCGTTTAAAACTGATATCAAACTTCGTATGGCTCAGTACCCGTGAAGTAGCTCTCCGTTTTAAAAAGGTTGGTGACCCCTGGTCTAGATCTTGCAAGTTTGTTTGTACTGGCTGTGTGAACATACTGTAGCACTGTTAAGAATATGCAACACAGCCTGAGTTGGGGATCTGCTGTATGCATCAGTAATATAATGCTTTGTCCTTTTCTAGGCTGTTCATTAAGACATAAAGCCTGAAAGTTTTCTGAATGGCATTAATGAAATTGAGCACTGCCCCCACCTGCTGGCCAATTTATTAAAACATTGAAATCGCTGTCTGCACAGGCTGACGTGTCATTTAAGTCTGATAATTTTCTATGAGTCAAACGGCAAGAAAATGACAAGAAGTTAAAAACATGGAGTTAGATGAAGGAGAAAAGATTACAAATTTGAAGATTATGAAATCAGGACATGTCAGCTAAGTCAGCCAAGGTGGGTCTTAAACATATGGACGGAAGTATGAGCGCTAAACTTAAACGGGTTCACTTGTAACCGCTGCCACCAAATTTCGTTAAATTGCTGGGGAGGTCCAGATACATGAGACAGGAATAGAAGGATTATTCTTTATTAATATACAGACGAGGGTTACAACCCTCCCTAGGGCAATAGAAGGGGATACCTGCCACGGGACATTCTAAAACGCTTAATGTGAAAATGCGTAACGCAACTTAATGTATTAAAACAGTCACCACAAATCACCAAATTTCTCGCGAATGTATCTGGCCATAAAGACTTACCTGACAAGAAATCAAAACCGAAATGCTAGGAATATGGACTTTAAGCCTTTTCTTTATGGGCGTCAATGGAGGGGAAAACGCTTGACGTAAGATGAAGTCCATATTCCTAGCATTTCGGTTTTGATTTCTTCCCTGGCATGGGTGACGGGTGCACCACGTTCCCAAAGCCACGTTAGCCTCGAGCGAACTGCCCGGAGAAACCGCTCACACCAGCGCTGCAACCCGATCTCCTCCCCTTTTAAACACACATTTCTATGGCGTTAAATTAGTGCCAAAAGTCGTGCGCATAAAAACAGAAAATCCATGCTCTCTACGCGCTCGCGATTGCACAGCACTCACTCACTCGCTCGCCGTTAAATTAGGGCCAAAAGTCGAACCACGCGCGTGCGTGTGCTCGAGTGCTGAAAACCCATCCCCTCTACGCGCTCGCGTCTGCACAGCACTCGCTCGCTCGAATTTCCCGCTTCGTCTTACCGTATATAAAAGAATGGGCCAATGTACGGTAAATTGCATTGTGAATAAAATTTCTTAATACAACATCACAAAGCCAATTTAATAAATTCAAATCCTGGGAAGAACGCTCCTCAGATATTAGTTCTCGGGTTAGTGTTAGCAGACTATAGGCGAAACCACCTTAAGTGCTATCTGTTAATGTTTATTAAATTAGCATTAAAATGGAGAGGTTTATAATATCTTTTGTCCTTGTAGCTGCTAAATACACTCATTATTAAAGCCATAAAGTTGTCTGCCTACTACATTGGAATCTCCACTGAGTAAGTGTTTTTGATGGATTTTATTTAACTTTATTATACTCTGGTCCTTAGATCTAATGTCATACTTCTTCACTTATATTGTTTGTGAAAAGGTTTACCACGGTCAAACAGAGCAGCCACTACATCATCATACATGAACAAGCACCTCACAAAACAAAAACATTTCATTTTCATAATTAAAACTTTTGAATGGTAGGCCTAGTGTGTGGATCAGAGACAAGATCTTGACACCTCATTAACTATAATTTGTTCTGTGAACAGCTCAGATACCACCTTCTCGAAAGTCTTCTGCATAAAATAGAAATAGGATTCAGCGCGACTCCACTAAATTTGGATTACCTGGAGTTCCTTTGTCATCAGGAGCTGTATCTTCTGCAGGCCCTGTCTAATCACATTGAAGTACCTCCTGCTATCACCCTGGCTTTGCAAGAGCTCTTTGACCTTGTGAGGGCACATCTGGAACGTCCAGCCCCATGTGTCACACAGGAAGTCGCTGCCACCAATAGACGACCCAAGATTTTGATTGAAGAACAATGTTTGAAAGAAATGCTCCATACTCAACTTCCTGTGCCTTGCATAGCCACACTGATGGGTGTTTCAAGAAGAACAATCTTAAGAAGAATAAAAGAGTATGAGCTCTGTGTTAGGGAACTTGACAATTTGGTTTCTTCTGTCAAGAATGATCTACCAAATGCAGGCTACAGGATAGTCAATGCAGGCTGCAGTCAATGGGCTACAGGGTTCGGTGGAGAAGAGTTGCAGCCTCCATGCATAGGGTTGATTCCATGCGCATCATATAAAGGTTGTCAAGTCTTGGCTGTGTTGTACGCAGAATGTACCAGGGCCTTTGTCTCTAGTACACGTGGACACAAACCACAAGTTGATCCGGTTTGTATTACCAGCAAATTTATTTGGAGTAAACCCTGGGTGGATTGGTGTGAGGTGGTGGTGGGGCTTTGGAGAAGATTTCCTGCCGATCAACACTAGCAACTTATATCTATCTGTCATGGAGGTCTCGGGACTCACAGATATTCAGAGACATGTGGATAGTTTACCAGTGGTTTTCAGCAGGAAATAGTTATTACTACAAATTGTCACCCCCCCCCCCCCGCCCCCCACAGAAACTGGATCTGGCTATAGTGGGAAAATCTTTTTTTTTTTTTATTTGTGAGAACTTGAAAGCAAAACAAAACTTGGAAAAAATATATGCTCATTCACCAATTTTCTAATCTGGGGTCTAAAGTGGTCAGGCTTGCAAGTGTATTTGGTTATTTGTCTATCCTAGCCTGTTGCAGTGTATATTTCCTGTATATTTTGCATGTAAAAAATGTTGTTTGTTATGTCAGTGCTTAATATTATCATGTAGTCTTCATGAACTTTCTTCATCTTGGCCAGGGACTGCATTTGAAAAGTAGCCACTTGACTAAAATTGGCACATTTTCAGAAATGCCAGCAACAATACTGATAATGAACACCCCTCTAACTGACTCTCAGTTGGTTTAGAAAAAAGACTTTTAAGAGAAAAGAAAGCCTTCCTTTGGTTTTGCATTTTTCTCTTTTTTGTTGGCTGTGCACAATATATTAGAAGAATACCTTACAATTATATTAGTTAAGAAATAACAGATTGCGTATATACAATATTAAGGTGATAACAACAACCCTCACTGTCTCTAGGTGCTGCTTCAGACAGGGCATTCTGCAGCAGGGACACCACCCGTCGTGCAGCATCCAGCAAATCTCCCTATCACAACAGCCCACATAACAGAATAACATTAGTGTATGATTCAGTAGGGCTAGTCCAGGTCTGGAAAGTAGTTGGGCCAGATTTTTAAACCAAGAAATTTAGCTGGGCCAGACATTTTCAGCGGCCCAGTAAGCAACAGGTAATGGCATTTTAAACAAACACAAATCAAGGTACATTATTTTAAAAAACTACAACTGAACAGAATCTGAGAGCAATATTTTTTTTCACTTCTGAAATGAGAAAAATATTTTGGTCGTATCTGACCTAGACGCATCCCAAAGAAAAAAAATGCCTATTAGATGGTAAACAGACATAAAGAAAAAGGGAAAAATCGTCTATAATCATCATCCGCTTATACTGTGGTGATCCATTTCACCCACACAGGCATGATCACCATTAGCGGTTTCCACATTATTGTCGAGGTGACTATTCACTTTACCTCTGCTTTCTCCGACATCTTCCTGATTCTGCCGCCAACAAGGGGCTCATAGGGTGGAGACTGAGGGTGTTAAACAGACCAATCTTTTGTCACTGAATGCAACAAATAATGTATTTATCTGTCAAAAGTCCAGCACCAGGAAAAGCAACAGAGTGACAGTAGAAACTGTAATAATAATGGAAGTGCGCCGCCCTACAGGGAAGGAGGAGTGATGGGAGTCCCGGTGGTGGCTAAGCGCGCGTGGGGAGAGGCGTCGTACTGTGAGGCTTCATGAACTTCCGATGGGGCAGTGCTGTCATACAGCGGGGAGCCTGAGAGGGGCACTGTGGCCGGGTGCGAGAGCCCTGGGTAATGAGTTGTAGAGCTGCGCAGTGTCACGATCGGGTACAAGCAGGCAGGCGATCGTGCGGGCAAGGCGTGCAAGGAGCAAGCGGACAGGCAAAAACGGGAGTTTAATTAGGAAGCGCGGACGGGGAAACATCTCACGCATACAAACATCAATGACAGACACTGGACTCAGGTAAGACACGGACTGAAATACACAGGACTGAGCAAATTAACTAGATACAGCTGGGTACAAATCGGGAGAAAACACGTGGGTAATCAGGGGGCGTGGCACACAGGAGGAGCGGACGAGCCGGGCATGACACGCAGGAACTGAGAGCCCAAGCTGTTGGACATTCCACTGGACTAGGAGACTGGGGTGAGTGAGGAGGAGCTCATTGACCACAAACTGGGATACTGGCTGTGTGTGAGCAATGGGGTGGAGATTAAGGAAAGACGTTAAATCAGCATGCAGTGTTGCCTGGAAACAACAACAAATATACTAGTGTCACTGTACTAAAACAATATCAAAATAATGCCTATTTTTTATTCATTTTACTTGTAGAGTGCAAAGTACAAAGGAAAACAAAGAGTAACTATGGCGAAATAAATCAAAGCATGTCCCAGAATGATGGGCCTGAATGGATCAGGACAGAAGAAGGCGAAAGTCCTGTTAACGAGGTGAGACGATGCAGACACAGGCCAGGATGTGGGTATAGGCGAGAACAAGAGGGAAGACGGGGGCCCGAGACTCAGCATGGGGACAGGTGGGGGAGGGGAGGCACGGGCTCACCTGGAGCTGCTCCCGGAGGTGCCGCTATGACTCATGGGTAACATGCCGGAATGGGACGGCACCTGTAGGCTGGACCAGTTGTCATGGGAGGGCAACATGGACAGACAGGTAGACGAGCTGTCTGAATAAGCAGCTGCAAGTATAAAACAATAAATGAAGCAGGTATGTGGTGGGCAGTGTTACAGCGTCCTTAATATGGTCAATACAGAAAAGGCATGTTATCATGTTATGTATATACTGCCTCCAGTTACTTAATGCCTAACTTTAATACATTGATTGATTTGTTCACTGCTGCAGCCTGTGTCAACTTTCCTTTCAGACAGATGTAAAGTCCATTCTGTTTTTGTTCTGTGTAGTTTTTTTTGAACAGCATATGGCTGAATTCTGTTAAACCTCAGACTGAAGAAAATTGTGTTAATTGAAAAGCAAATATCAAAAACTCAGTCTGCAGGAATGTTTTTCTAAATATTTCTGTGGACTTTTGGAAATTTCACGAAATTCCATTGCTCCATTACATAAACACTGAGTGAGATTTCATTCCCATTACTGCAACGTATGAAGAGGATTATGACTTATTACTTTAGGTTATCGGACTGAGTGAGTTTTGGAAATTTGCTCTTCGATAACTGAAGCAGTGCTGTGAATGCAGAGGTTATATGCGTCGCATATCAACAGAACTGTATGTTTATGTCTTGTCTTAATTATTTTGATTAAATGTCTAACTATTCCCAATATGTGTGAACATACTTGGCCAAATAAAGCTGATTCTGATTCAGTCAGAGGGTAATCGTCGGTGTGCTGTACTATCGTGGTGACCCACACAGAGAGCTTAGGACCATGATTTCAGTGTGTGCTTGTGTGAGGGGACAGGCAGGGCGGCGGCTCACTGGGTGATGCACTCCTGTGGGTATAGGGGCTGGGATAGGGGGCGGAGCAGTTACTCCTCAAGGAGGAGTAACAGTCACAGCCGTGGGGGGAGGAGAGGGAGAGGGTGCTCCCAAACTGGGGGTGTGGGTTTGATGAAGAGCAGAGAGACCCTGAGCCTGGGATGAACCAGCTGCCTACTGAAACGAAAGCGGATAAAGACAGAAACTAGAACCTCAAACTAAACAACACAAACAACAATATCAAGTTATATTCAATCATTAAACCGTTATATATTTAATCTAAACAA
Source organism: Brienomyrus brachyistius (assembly GCF_023856365.1). Lineage (NCBI taxonomy): Eukaryota > Metazoa > Chordata > Actinopteri > Osteoglossiformes > Mormyridae > Brienomyrus > Brienomyrus brachyistius. The sequence goes on along the minus strand of NW_026043090.1, from coordinate 1,754 downwards.
TAGTAATAAATATCGTTCCGATTCAAAATATCATTTACGGGTGAATCTTATGACTTGCATTGGGAAACAGGAAACGGGCCAAGCTGCAGGGCCAGTTCAAAGGCATAGTGCGAGGCGCCCAGAAAGGGGGCGAGGTCTGGGCGGAGTCAGCTAAAGAAGAAAAAGGCCTGACCTTTTTCTGGATGCTGTGGACTGTGTTTGTGTGTGAGCTGCAGCTGCATGTTCCTTACATTTTTTTTATTAACACCAGCACCGTGAGGTTTGGCCTGGACTGGGTCCTGTCCTGCATGGTTGAAGACATGTTGACTGATGGTCAGCCCGTGTTCTGTTGGATCCCACAGAAAGGAAATGGGAATCCCGTTTGGATCGGATGCTGACAGTTGAAAAAAAACTCATGTCTGTGTGTTATGAAAGAATATCAATAAATGTTTCCGAAAGGGGATGACTCATTTGGTAATTATTTACGGCTTATGTTATGGCTGAGAAATTTACAGTCTTTACTAAAGTCTGACTTCTTTCGAGTCACCTTTAATATAGATTGGACACTCTCTATGCTATGTACAATACTTATATAGATGGTACATGTTTACTTGCTTGCACAGATGGTTGATTAGGTAATTAGTGTAAGTGTGTGTGTGTGTGTGTGTGTGTCCAATCGCATGTATGTCCAAGGTCCATAGTAAGTAATATACACTGATCAAGAGATGCCTGAAAGTGGATGAAAGAGGACATTAGTGGGTGTATCACTTAGTGTAACGGGTGCAGGAAAATGAGCAGGACTGCAAGCCATATAATGACCCACTGTCCTTATCTAGCTCTTAATACAGTATGCATACAGTGATGTATCTACAATGGACAGCTACTATAAGCAGATAGCACAGTACAGGTGCTTAATCTGTATGCTATTTCCATCCATCCATTGTCCAAACCGCTTATCCTACTGGGTCACAGGGGGTCCGGAGTCTATCCCGGAATCAATGGGCACGAGGCAGGGAAGAACCCAGGATGGGGGGCCAGCCCATCACAGCTCACACTCACACACCATTCACTCACACATGCACACCTACGGTCAATTTAGCTACTCCAATTAGCCTCAGCATGTTTTTGGACTGTGGGGGGAAACCGGAGGAAACTAGCAGCTTTGTGTGGTAATTGTTTGTATTAAAAATACATTGGATCAAGTCAAATTATTTTTATGAAGAATTAACATCTAAAAGCTGCTAGTAGACCGTGGGAAAATAATTTTTCTATTTTCTTGCTGCCATCTCGTGGCCAAAAGTAGGTATTGCAATTTCCATCATATGTAAGAGGGCCTGCCCATCAGAGTAATGTACATCCTGTGACATGTATTGACTATCAAGACAAACTGAAACACGGTGTATTAGGCTGTCAATGAGTACTGGACTAGGGTGAAAAACTGCCTGATAATCTACCTATTAACTAGAAGAGTACAAACTGGAGACGGATCCCCTAATACAGAGGGATTAACGTCTGTGCCACATCCAGAACCATTCAGTGTAGGAGTCTGGTGGTTCTACTGGATACTGACAAGTACCCAGCCCCTTTGTTCCCTCTGATAATCATCAGTCCTCCTCTGAATGCCTTCACCACTCTATTCCTGAATAGGTACACATTTAAATATGCTAGCAAGATCAAGGTATTGGGATAACTGTTAGGTTCGCTGTTCAGAGAGTTGCAGTGAAAACCATCATACACAGTGGCCCTTTCTGGATAAGATTACCTCCCTCTGATCT
>NW_026043089.1:0-58606 GCF_023856365.1 Brienomyrus brachyistius | reverse complement strand
CACACAAGACATGGGCAAAGTGTAAAGTGAGGGTAGACCTTCAACAGCACGTCAGTCCATTGCAGGGCAATGGAAGCTGGAGAATTGCCATGTGAACAGCAGAAATGTGGTCATACAGGATGTGAGGGTGAGACTGTGTGCTGTATACAGAGGGTCTGACCTCACGGCTTTGTTTCAGTCTTTAGTATTGTGATGACATTGTGATAGCCCAGTGATAACTATACTGGATGGGTGGTACCCCTTCAAAGAGCAAGGGGAGATGGGATACCATTGTGGTATGCAAGCAGGTCCTCAGGGTTGTCACACATGTTTTTCTGAGGTGTACACTGCTGGTTGCTTGAGCCCCTGGATGAGACACTGGTCAGTGCCCTGCAGAATCGCTGTGGGCAGTGTGAGGACTTCTGCCCTCTCAGTTAAACAATAGGTGCAGGGATTGAGTCAAATGAGTCTCTCTGCATCCTGCTTAATGATATCAAGGGGTTGTGTAGGCGTGTCTGTGCTCACATGGCTCTATCAGTACAGAGTGAACTGGCCAGGGATCAGTTTATCTAGACACTTAACCCCAGATAGCTCACATTCAGACACAGCCAACCCCTCTGCGTCCCTAGACGAGGCCCTGGAACTGGCTTTGGAGAGAGAAATTGTGGGCAGCAAGGTGGCGGGGAACGAGGCGGGAGAAATCAACCAAGCTGTAAACGCCAAAGGGCTTGGAGGACCCAGGCCCTCAGGTTTACTTCCTGGAGGCAGACTGCCTGTAGGCTGACAGGCAGCAGCACCCCCCCCCCCCCCACCCCTCAATCCTCAGACAGTGTCCCAAGTTCACCGCCACCCAGGGTTCCGCCAAGGGCACGCATAGCCGGGAAGATGTGGGCCAACAAGGTTAATTTCCGGAACTTCCTTGTTGACACCGGGGAGGTGGCCCTGCTGCCACCTGCTGCAGAGGTTGTGACTACGGATTGGACTCACAGAGGCAACTTCTGTCACATACCCACCATAGTGATGTGAGTCGCATGTACTGCCCTAGTCCATACAGGTTCCACTGCAACCCTGGTGAGACCAGACACTGTCTAGAACTGACATTGGTGCAGGTGAGAACAATGACTGGTGACCTGGCCCCTTTAAGTGGGACGGGGTTGTTCCCTTTTGACATGGGGGGTTTAGTTGTGAATAGTAACTATGTGGATGGCTGACATGCTCGATCCCTCCATCCTGGGCCTGAATTTCCCCCGGAGCACGGCATGTGTGCTGGACTTTGGGCACAACATGCTGAGATTCCCTGCGGTCCATGTGTACAGTGGGGCCGCTGGCCCCGCAGCCTCTGCAGCTGACTGCCCACCCCTTACTGCCACTGGGCCTGTACCTCCACATCAGCTAGAGATCCCTTCCTCTGCTACAGTCACATGGGCCCCTGAGCCCACATGTGTCCCCTCCAGTGTAGCGCTGCAGCCTCACTCACTTCACTGGAGTCTAACGGGGTTTATCAGAGCGACTTACCTGAAGCTGCCATTGGAGGAGCCCATGATGACCACACGGTTGCCCTTGTGCCACTGCAATCCCACTGCCCTGGTCCTCTACCTCACACCATTGATCCCCTGCCCCACCCATACGGTTGTGTGCCTCTTCAGGTTTGCAGCCTCCTCCTGCACTGAGCGGCCATTTCAGAAGTTTAATTATTTAATTATACAGTAATACACACGTTTCCAACCATTAAAAACATTATCCAGACTTAAAGTCACTTGAATAAAAATATTTAAAAACTTGTTAGCATTTCAATATAGTATCTGGTTGGACTGTGTACTTCCTCTTTGTTTACATGGTTAACATAACACTCACAGCACAAAGTATGCTGTCCTCAGCATTCGTATCTCCGCAACATTCCAAAGATCCATCATAGGCCTTTAGTCTAAAAACAAGCTAAAATGGTCACTGAGAACCTTTGCGTCCATTGATTTGTGAAATACTATATATTACAGCTAGTATTTGGATCCGTCTGCTCTTTATCCGTTCCTCACTGGCATACCTGGGTCTTTGTGCAGTGCTTTCCGGAAGCATCAGAACCATTCATAAGGGAATCTATGTGTGGCTGCCCTCTAGTGGATACACAAAATTCGGCTACTTAAGTAGCTTGACTATATTTCCCTCCTAGTTTAGTTTAGTTCCTAATTTAATTTAACAGATGAAACTGAAGGCAGAGCTGGAAATTAGTTTAGTCATGACTTCAGAAGTTACGCTGACATGGGATTCTGTACAATCAGAGATGAAGCTGCTGGATGGGATGGTCATCGCCTGCTTTTTCTGACTGATGTAGGTCTGGATGTAAAGTTACAAACTGCTTAATGTGTATCAATCTGTTTTATAATGTTCACACAAAAAAAAGTGCTTTTAATGTGTCTGCACCTTGTATCTCCCACAATGTGCTTCTGCATTTGATATCTTCTTGACTTGGGGATAAAGAGATTTAACTGGATGGATTTTACTTTTGTGAAGCACTACAGTCCAAAGCTGAACTGATTGTTCAAAGCTTTTTGGTTTTTAAGCAAAACTACTTCATTTAATTTATCTGAAACCCACTTTGCGCCTTTCTAGACTCAACAAAGCATCATTGCCAACAAAATAAGTGAGTTACAGTTAAATCAGGTAAAGAAGTTTCATTTGGAATTTACTGATCCAGGTTTTCAGCACCACGGACACCAACTAGACTTACTGTCATTTAATGGGAGTGAAAGCAGAAACCAATAGATCACACAGGGATATTTTCATTTGATGGTGTCTTTCTTTTTACTTTTGATATGCCGTCTTCCTCCTTAGCTGATATGTGAGGCTGCTGTCAGCTGAGACAAGCTGGTGTGATTTTACGCAGAGTGATAAGTGGGCGGTCCTGTTTTCGTGTGTTACATTTTCATTTGATGTTGGCCAATATGTATGTGGTACTGTTTCCTCCTTAACTGACATGCACAGGCTGTTGTTAGCAGAGACAAGCTGGTGTATTTGTACTGCAGATTGAAAAGTGGGCGTTCCCGATTACATCACTCTTTTAAAGAGTCCCTGATTGGTGGGCTCTGACGAGGAGGGGTGACCTAAAAACTCCAAACCATTTATCCCTCCATCCATCCATCCATTTTTCAAACCGCTTATCCTACTGGGTCGTGGGGGGTCCGGAGCCTATCCCGGAAGCAATGGGCACGGGAACAAACCTGGATGGGGGGCCAGCCCATCGCAGCCAAACCATTTAAGTTTGTGAAATTCATTTTTAATAATTACCAATTTCAGAAAAATATGAAATGTTTTGTAAAGTATCAATTTATTAATCATGTATTTAAACAAATTATGACCAGTATAAAAGACACATACAAAACTGTACAAAAGTCTTGGGCTGTCGAAGAAAATGATGTTCAAATGATCTTCATCTTGGTCTAGAATTATAATATTTTGTCCGTCAAAGTGTGGCAGCCCAGTCATTCAAAATCTCTTCTAAAGTTAGTAAAACATTTGCACCAACCATCCAATAGACCTATATCTTTTTATAACACAACTCCTATGGCTAATCAATGCATCATTAACATTTTGTCACGGGAGACGGCAGCGATCGCGGGCAGGCGGGTAAGAAGCAGGCAGACAGCCGAGAATCAGGGCAAACGAGGGGTTTAATCTCAGGGACGAGGGCACGAACATCAACTGACATCAATGACGGACAAAGGACTCGGGTAAGACACGGACTGAAATACACAGGACTGAGCAAATTAACTAGATACAGCTGGGTACAATCGGGAGAAAACACGGTGGGTAATCAGGGGGCGTGGCACACAGGAGGAGCGGACGAGCCGGGCATGACACATTTGTTTAATTTAATTAATTAATTAAGTGAGCTGGTGGCAGAATTTAACAAATACATGGAATGGCTGGGGTGCCCCTGAGGAGAGGTTTAGGATCCAAAGCGTGGTTCACCTAGCGATCCAACAAGGCATCAGTAACTTTATGGAGAAAAGAAGAAATTCTTGTTAGTTTTTATTGTGTCACTTTTAATTTGCATATATTTTATGATAATTGTGTTTTTGTTCTGAGCAAATATACACAACCCAATTAAATAGCATTAAACGTTTTCTTTGATGGCCCAAGACTTTTGCATAGTACCATATTTTTTCAGAATCAAGAGACAATTTAATAAAAACCAGTCTTACCTTCACAAGATAACGATTATTAAACATTAACCAGCAGGTGGCAGCAAAGCACTTGTGAATAAGTGGCCAATACGTGGTTGTACAGGTTGCCAGCAGATAATCATCCCCTCTGTTTAACTGACTCTCATGCTATGACTGTACAGACTGAGCAGGGCTGAGTGAGAGAGGCCTCACTGCAGTTAGCATAACCGTTTATTTTACAGCTCGTCTGACTCATTCTGCTCCACGAAGGTCATCTCCTCTGCCAGCTTCCTCTGATCCAGGGAGACCCTCTGCTTCTCTCTGATTGGTTCCCGCTTTCTACAGGAGGTCCAGTGCAGCTGAATGGTGATGATGGTGCAAATCAGGTAAAACACACCAGTCCCAGCTTTCAGTACAGCATCCAGAACCTGCTCCCACCTGTGAGACATATAATACACCAGTGTGTCTGTCAGTCACACATATCACATTTAAACCTGAAGAACAAAACAGTGAATCTATTCTGACTGAAGTAAGTAAGACTAAGAAAAGGTTTTGCTAGGTATAATGTCTGTCTTATGTTAGTTGTAGGAATAAATGTATGTCTTTTTACACAACTTCAGCCTCCGTCATTGAGTGCTCACAATAGTCCCTGCCTCTGCGATCTGGCTACTACGCTCTGAAACCTCAAACTCGCCTGAAATATCGCGAGACTCTCTCTCATTGGCCGTGAGGGGAGCTTCGCTACCGATCGTTTACATTACCTGGTGACCCAGCTCGCTGGACGAGCCTACTAACCCAGGTTATTAAGCGATACGGGTTATTAATGAATCCCATTTAAGTCTCACATTAACAGACTCACTGGGATTCGCATTTGAGTTTGGAGGAGCCGACCATTCGGCATAACAATTGGTTACTAATCAGCATCAAATAATAATTAATTAAAAGTTAATTAATTTCAAAACATATTGGTGGAGATATTAAAATATACCTGAGCTAATAATTCCTACAGCTGTCAGATTGTTGATGGTCACAGTGAAGACTCGCTGGTCAGGATCATCTCTGACTCACACTTTACCCTCCAGTGGAGAGTCAGTGTGTACTATGGGAGTACATGACCTCACATTATACCCTCTGCACCAGTATTTCACATGAGTTTTATATCTATCACCATAGGAACATGGGATTGTTACAGATCATCCTTTCTGTACACAGGCCCATTTCACTGTAGACACACTGTCAGCACCTGTGGGGAAAATAATTAACTGAATAAGGATTTTCCATCTTATGACATCTCTAAGTAATTATGCTTGGTTTGTGTAATACTTAGATTAGGTCATGTGTAATTAACAGAACAGTGATGATGTATAAAAGTCAAAGACCATCATTTTACTATAAGAACAAGGAAAACAAAACTAGTGTCTGATCTTGGGAAGGGCTTCAGCAGGATGTGGGATCGGGAATCTGAGCCTGGCAGTGTGTTCTAGGGTCTGAGAGGAAAACCAGGACCTTAAATCCCTAGTAAAAGGCCTAGATGAGGGTTTCCGGTAATGGCGGCTTGCTGAGAAGACGTGCCCACTTCTGCTCCGCTATGTTTCTGTAAAATCCTGAATAATACTCGTTTATTGGACGTTGAACAAGACCAGTAGTGATGCCTCTCTCGCAAAAGAAACTTGGTAAAAACATTAGTAGACCGACTCAGTCGAAATTGTCTAACTTCACTTCTAAGTCGAGCTCCGAGGCTAGCTGTGAAGCTAATGTTAGTGGTGAAGATAGCGAGAATAATACCAACACCTGTCAGGTGATGGAGGAGAAAATTGACAAGCCAAATGAGAGGGGAAAGACGGTCGAAAGCTTAGACGCAGTACTGGCGGCTATTGCAAACTTGAAATCGGATTTTTCCTCCAAACTGGACGGTATTTTGTCAGCAATAGAGACTGTGAGGAAGGATGTTAATGAGTGTGCTAAGCGGGTCGGTGAGGCAGAGGCCTGGATATCTGCAGCAGAAGATAGTATCACCACCTTGGAAGCAAAGGCACGGACTCTTGAAAATAACAACAAAGATCTCGAAGACAAAGTGCTGGATCTGGAGGCCAGATCGCGACGTTCTAACTTGAGACTTGTTAACCTGCCCGAGGGCGCGGAAGGAGAGGACGCGTGCGTCTTCTTGGAAAACTGGCTGCCGGAGGCTCTGAACTTGGCACCGCTACATACCGCTCTGACGCTGGAGAGAGCTCATCGGATCGGCCAGAAGAATACGTCAAACACCGCTGCACCGAGGACAATGATCATGAAGTTCCTAAATTACAAGGATAAAATGACCGTGATAAGAGCTGCCAGGGCAAAGGGACAGATTCTTTTCAAGAACCGTCCGGTGAGATTTTATGAGGACCTGGCGACCGGTGTACACAGAAAACAGAAAGAGTTTAACGCCGTGAGACAACAGCTTCGCTCCATGGGGATCCGGTACGGCATGATTCCTCCCGCGCGACTGATAGTGACATACAACGGAAAGTCTCGCATCTTTAACCAGCCAGGTGAAGCGGAGAATTTTGTGAAGGCTCTGAGGTCAGAAAGTGGACTGGGTTGAGAATGTAATCATTGACATGCTGTGTGTTGGCATGAAGGAATAATTACTGAGCTTTAAGTTTTAAAAGAAGAGTGAAAGAGAAAGGCCAATTTGTTATATTTGTTTATCGGTCCAGAGGCTTACAGCTACTATTAGTAGCCTAATTTTCTTAATGTATCCAATAACGAGTTTTTCTGTTTATGTAGCGGGGTGGGGTAGGGGGGAAAGGTGTTTAGGCATAGTCGGTTGATCCTCACTTTTGGGTGGAACAACCTTTAGCTGTTAGACAGGTACCAGTATATATAGGGGGAGGGAAATGGGTACCAAAGTTCAAGTTAAAGGGGTATGTTCAATACTTATTGTTGTGGGTGTAGTTTTTGACATTCAGATGTTATTTGTTTCTCTATCCTTTAATATTTCAAATGTGTTGGGAAGCTCATTTAGTGCTGTGTGTTATGTCTGGTGGAATAAGAATTAAAATTTCTTCTTGGAACTGCAGAGGACTACAAAAACTGGAGAAGGTAAAACAAGTAATGACTAGGGTGAAATCTATGCACGCTGATATCATGCTACTTCAGGAAACACACCTGTTGTCTAGTCAAGAGGCGAAGATTAGGAGGAGGTGGCAGGGCAGTATATATTCTGCACCCTTCACCTCTCAGGCAAGAGGTGTTATGATTTTGATCCACAAATCTATACCATTCCATGTGACAAGGGTTATTAAAGACAAGGCGGGGAGATATATTATTTTACAGGGCACACTTATTACGGAAAAAATAATCCTGATAAATATCTATGCTCCAAACATTGACGACCCAAAGTTTTTTCATAATCTTTTTTTGACAGCATCATCTCTGTCTGGTAGCTTTATTATAGGAGGGGATTTTTATTGTACATTGAATCCAGAATTGGATAGGAGCTCAGGTATTGATTTCTCGCATCCTAAAAGTAGACAAACTATTCAACATTTTATGAAAGAACTTGATCTGAGGGATATTTGGAGGGATATGAACCCCAAGGTCTTAAAATACTCCTGCTACTCAAATACACTTTTTTTTTTTTTTTTTTTTTTAGTTTCTGGCAATATGAGGTACAAAATAAAGGATTGTCACTACGATAGCATTTTAATATCTGACCATTCGCCAAACTCATTAATATATGAAGATTTAAGACTAAAAAGAGATCCCCCTAGATGGAGATTTAAACAAAAATAGACAATCAAATAAATATTTATTTTGAAACTAATACGGATTAAACGTCACCCTGCACAAGGTGGGAAGCATTTAAGGCCTACGTAAGAGGTCAGATTATTAGTTTTACAAGTTATAGAGCAAACCAAACTTATAAGAAAACAAAAAAGTTGGAGGCGGAGATTGAGCTGCTTGAGGGAGAATACTTTCAAACCTTTTGTCCAAGAGTCCATCAAAAGCTTTTATTACTAAGAACACAGTATAACGAACTTTCTGCTTCTAAAGCAGCCTCACATCTTTTGCGTCTTAAACAATCATTCTATGACCAAGGGGAAAAGCCCGGGAAATTATTAGCCTGGCGCCTCCGACAATTACAAAATGAGAAAAACATTACTTCAGTTATAGGAAATTTAAAACTAAATTGCTGTCCCCTCTTTTTGACATGTTCGCGGATTCATTTGAGAAGGGAATCCTTCCGGCTTCATTAAGAGGAGCTCTGATAACTTTACTACCCAAACCAGGTAAACCGTGCAATAAATGTGGAAACCTAAGACCAATAAGTCTTCTTAATGTGGATTTAAAGATACTTTGTAAAATTTTGGCTCGAAGACTGGAGAGATTCTTACCTGATCTAATTCCCTGTGACCAGAATGGGTTTATTGCAGGTAGACAGGGATTTCATAATGTGAGACGAGTGTTGGATATTCTTCATAATCAGGAAGGAAAAACAGACAATGCTTTACTATCACTGGATGCCAAAAAGGCCTTTGATAGAGTTGAGTGGCCCTACTTATTTGAAATATTAAAAAGATTTGGCTGTGGGGATAATTTCTGTCGGTGGATTAGACTTCTATATAATGAACCATATGCTGAAATACTGACAAATGGAATTATATCTAAACCATTTGAAATTAAACGGGGATGTAGGCAAGGGTGCCCTTTGTCCCCTTTATTGTTTATTTTAGCAATTGAACCGTTTGCCATTGCGGTGCGGTCTCAGAAAAACATAACTGGTTTATCAGTAAATCAACAGGAACATAGAATTGCTTTATTTGCAGATGATGTCATCCTTTTTTTGGAAAAACTGAAAGATTCTATCCCAGCCTTGTTGGATTTATTACACACATTTGGACGGATATCAGGATATAAAGTGAACAAAGAAAAATCTTCATTAATGATACTTAACTCAGAAGAGAGAAGAAGTGCCGGAAATTCTTTCCAATTCAAAATGGTAGACTGTTTTACCTATCTCGGGATTAGGATAGTGCCATGTTTGAGAGACATTGTTGGAGCTAACTACACCCCTATGATAAATTCCATCATCTCATCTGTAGATAGATGGAAACCCTTGCCCTTGTCACTTATAGCAAGAATTAATGTTCTTAAACTAAACATAATGCCCAAACTTCTGTACTTGTTCCAGAACATTCCATTGTCACCTCCTGCTAATTTATTCTCACACCTGAAAAAAATGTTTGTACGTTTTTTGTGGAATAATAGACGACCGAGGCTGCGTTTATCACTCTTGTACTTACCGTATGAAAGAGGAGGCCTCAAATGTCCCAATCCACTTTGGTACTATTGGGCAGCTCAATTGAGGACTATGATGTATTATTTTACAGATAAATCCCTCCCGCCTTGGATGAATATTGAAAACTGCTCGGTACCTCTTCCCCTTCCCCAATACCTATATTCAGCAAAAGTCAAAATGTTGAAAAAAAAGACAAAAAATCCTATAGTCAGAAATATGATTATAATCTGGTATCAGGTTAAGAAATATCTGGGTGAATCCACCTCTCTCGCACGCTTCAGCCCAATATGGGGTAATCATTTTTTCCCTCCAGGCAGCGCAGACCCTGGTTTTAGGAAGTGGGCTGACAAAGGTTTAAAGACAATAGGGGACCTCATGGGATCAGAGGATGAGACTTTGATGTCATTTGAGGAGTTGATTGCCAAGTATGATATTCCATGCAAACATCGATTTAAATATCTACAAATGAGAAACTTTATTGGATTATCTCAAAATCAATGCTTGTCAATCCCTCCGTTATCCACATTGGAAACAGAAATGAAAAAAGATTGCTTTGGAAAGGGAATAATCTCCAAACTATATAATATATTAGTAGAGGGTTCCCCTGAATCTTCTTTAGGGAAATTTAATGCCTGGAGGGAAGACTTACAGGAGGACTTATCCTCCGAAGACTGGGAGGAGGCATGTGCTGAAGCACAAACACAAACTACCAGTACCCGTCTTAAAGTACTGCAATATAATTGGCTAATGAGGACATATGTGACTCCAGAAAAGCTTAATAAGTATAATGGTGATAGCCCAGACTTGTGTTTCAGGTGTGGAGAGGAGAAAGGGACATTCTTCCACTGTATCTGGGAATGCAATAAAGTACAATTGTTTTGGAAAGAGATCAAACAAGCTCTGGATACTATATTGGGTATACAATTAGATCTTGACCCTAAACTATTTATTTTAGGTTTATATCCTGATGGACATCTTATGTCTAGAAAGATAATTACCGCCATGGACTTATGTCTACTGTTAGCAAAAAGAGTCATAGCACTCTCATGGAGGAAGACCAGTAAACCAAAACTCATTAACTGGATAAAGGAACTGTCCACAACTTTACCTATGGAGAAAATTACTTACATTGTCAAGGGAAAACTGTCACTTTTTCAAAACATTTGGGGTCCCTTTATGCAATATATGGAAAATGTGGATCTTAGTAGTATTGTGAATGAGGCAGATGAGATGTAATTGATGTCGGCCCTCTGCAGCTTCCTAAACTAAATAAATTTGAGTTTGTAATTTTGAACAATACAGAACAGTACAATTGAGGTGGAGTTGAGCAACCCTTGGAAAATAGAGAAACTTATTTGTTGTTGGGGTTTTTTATTTATTTATTTATTTATTTATTTGTTTATTTTTTATGTTTTTTGGGGGTTTTTTTGGGCTTTGTGTTTTTCTTTTATTTGATTAAGTTATTATTTACAGGTCATATTTTGTACTTCCACCTAAATATTTTTCTATCATCTTTTAAATGTCTGATTTGCAAGGAAGGTTGATTGATTGTTATACAATAATTTAGTTGCCTTGGATGCTCCTTTCGATGTGGAAGCACTCAAACTTCTGTAATTTCTGTATTTTTTTAAATTTTAATAAAGATATTGTTGGAAAAAAAAAGGCCTAGATGAGGTGAATGAATGGGCTTGTCACTGTGTGGGATGGCCACACCCCTTCAGTACTATGGCCTTATTTGTAAACATATCCAGTCCTGTGATACAGGCCCTCTCATATTCCCTCTATACATGCTTCCTTTGGGCTCTATTTGTGAACGTTATTATGTAAAATATCATTGCTATGCTGGTGATACGCAGCTCTATCTGCCATTAAAACCTGGTGACTGCTGCTCTCTGGTGGCCCTTTCTAACTGTCTGGAGGATATTAAGAACAGGACAGCAATGACTTTCGTCCAGATTAATGAAAACAAGACAGAGGTAATGAGTTCTGGTCACTGTTCATGATCTCAGAGAACAATTAGGGCCTCATTCAGAAAACTTCCAGTCACATACTAAAAATCTTGGTGTCATCTTTGATTCATCACTGAGTTTGATAAACAAATAAATGCTGTTGTGAAGGGGTGTTTCTGTCAGCTGAGTTCAATAGCCTGGCTTAAACCACACCTTTCAGCCAAAGACCTGGAGAGTTACTCCTGCTTTTATCCTGATTGGGTTACTGCCGTTCTCTGTACCCAGGTTTACCAGAAGCATCTTTATTCTGACTACACCTTGTTCAAAACGGTGCTACCAGGCTCTCAACAAAAAATAGACACCAAATTTCCCCTGTGTTGGCTGCATTGCATTGGCTACCTGTTAAGTTTTGAGAATTTCTGAGAATACAGTTTAAAGATTTCTTATTTCTTTCTAAGGCGATACATGGCATAGGTCCCCAGTCCGTCTCGGAGCTAATTCAGCCTTACACCGCTTCTTATTAGATGCATCTCTGTACTGACCCTGCACACACAGGAACACATTTTATTTATCTATTTAATCTGACTACTCTGCTTTGCACATCATGTATTTAACATTTATAGTGATTTTATATTTATTACTAGATTATTGTATAACTTTTGCACTGTTTTTTGAACTTGGTTGTTGCTTAGTCTTGTTTTTCCATGGAGCACCATTATACCAAACAGAATTCCTTGTAGGGTCAACCTACTTGGCAATAAACCACAGTCTGATTCTGATTATTTTTTGTGTAACATTGTGTAACATTGGCCAATGTCTCTACTTTTACTATATATTTATATTATTTTGACCTACAGCACTTTGGCACAACATAGATTGTTTTTAAATGTTCTATAGAAATAAAAATAATTCAACTTGATATAGAAACGTATTTCAAGTCATCCATCTTGCCGAGATGGGGGTTGCGCTGTGACCCCTGGTGGACAAATTATGCAGCAACAGTACTCATATCATGGTTGAAAGTTCTGTCTTCAGTCTCTCTGTTTCTTTTTAGTTATCATTAATTGGCCATTATAAACCAAATGCTGATAGCGATTTATCACAGACTCCTGCATTAATGAATTAAAATATTCATGATGAATAAAGAAGATGAATTGGCGCTAATGTGTATTTTTACTGTGTTATTGATAAGATAAATATTACAGTACACGGATCGCTCTGGTGTCTCAGAAATTGTCTCCATTTTTTCATACCAATTTATCATTAGTACAGTAGTGCTTGCAGTTCACAAATGCTTTGGCCTACAAACAATTTGGTTCGCAAAAACTAAATTTGGTCAATGAACAAACTCGACCAGATTCCTTTTTTTATACTAGTGTAACACCGGCGGGGCGCATATCCCAGCATGCCCCGCGTACAATTGTAAATAGAAGGACCACGACAGGCACCCAACAAGCACCGAACCCAAATACACAGATGGGAAACACAATGTTGTCAGAAGCTGAACTGCGAAATGCAGATGCAGTGATAGATTTACACAAACTAAATACACGTTAGGAGCGGACAGGGTATACACACAAGACATGGGCAAAGTGTAAAGTGAGGTAGACCTTCAACAGCACGTCAGTCCATTGCAGGGCAATGGAAGCTGGAGAAATGCCATGTGAACAGCAGAAATGTGGTCATACAGGATGTGAGGGTGAGACTGTGTGCTGTATACAGAGGGTCTGACCTCACGGCTTTGTTTCAGTCTTTAGTATTGTGATGACATTGTGATAGCCCAGTGATAACTATACTGGATGGGTTGTACCCCTTCAAAGAGCAAGGGGAGATGGGATACCATTGTGGTATGCAAGCAGGTCCTCAGGGTTGTCACACATGTTTTTCTGAGGTGTACACTGCTGGTTGCTTGAGCCCCTGGATGAGACACTGGTCAGTGCCCTGCAGAATCGCTGTGGGCGGTGTGAGGACTTCTGCCCTCTCAGTTAAACAATAGGTGCAGGGACTGAGTCAAATGAGTCTCTCTGCATCCTGCTTAATGATATCAAGGGGTTGTGTAGGCGTGTCTGTGCTCACATGGCTCTATCAGTACAGAGTGAACTGGCCAGGGATCAGTTTATCTAGACACTTAACCCCAGATAGCTCACATTCAGACACAGTCAACTCCTCTGCGTCCCTAGACGAGGCCCTGGAACTGGCTTTGGAGAGAGAAATTGTGGGCAGCAAGGTGGCGGGGAACGAGGCGGGAGAAATCAACCAAGCTGTAAACGCCAAAGGGCTGGGAGGACCCAGGCCCTCAGGTTTACTTCCTGGAGGCAGACTGCCTGTAGGCTGACAGGCAGCAGCACCCCCCCCCACCCCTCAATCCTCAGACAGTGTCCCAAGTTCACCGCCACCCAGGGTTCCGCCAAGGGCACGCATAGCCGGGAAGATGTGGGCCAACAAGGTTAATTTCCGGAACTTCCTTGTTGACACCGGGGAGGTCGCCCTGCTGCCACCTGCTGCAGAGGTTGTGACTACGGATTGGACTCACAGAGGCGACTTCTGTCACATACCCACCATAGTGATGTGAGTCGCATGTACTGCCCTAGTCCATACAGGTTCCACTGCAACCCTGGTGAGACCAGACACTGTCAAGAACTGACATTGGTGCAGGTGAGAACAATGACTGGTGACCTGGCCCCTTTAAGAGGGACGGGGTTGTTCCCTTTTGACATGGGGGGTTTAGTTGTGAATAGTAACTATGTGGATGGCTGACATGCTCGATCCCTCCATCCTGGGCCTGAATTTCCCCCGGAGCACGGCATGTGTGCTGGACTTTGGGCACAACATGCTGAGATTCCCTGCGGTCCATGTGTACAGTGGGGCCGCTGGCCCCGCAGCCTCTGCAGCTGACTGCCCACCCCTTACTGCCACTGGGCCTGTACCTCCACATCAGCTAGAGATCCCTTCCTCTGCTACAGTCACGTGGGCCCCTGAGCCCACATGTGTCCCCTCCAGTGTAGCGCTGCAGCCTCACTCACTTCACTGGAGTCTAACGGGGTTTATCAGAGCGACTTACCTGAAGCTGCCATTGGAGGAGCCCATGATGACCACACGGTTGCCCTTGTGCCACTGCAATCCCACTGCCCTGGTCCTCTACCTCACACCATTGATCCCCTGCCCCACCCATACGGTTGTGTGCCTCTTCAGGTTTGCAGCCTCCTCCTGCACTGAGCGGCCATTTCAGAAGTTTAATTATTTAATTTACAGTAATACACACGTTTCCAACCATTAAAAAAATTATCCAGACTTAAAGTCACTTGAATAAAAATATTTAAAAACTTGTTAGCATTTCAGTATAGTACCTGGTTGGACTGTGTACTTCCTCTTTGTTTACATGGTTAACATAACACTCACAGCACAAAGTATGCTGTCCTCAGCATTCGTATCTCCGCAACATTCCAAAGATCCATCATAGGCCTTTAGTCTAAAAACAAGCTAAAATGGTCACTGAGAACCTTTGCGTCCATTGATTTCCATCAGCTGTGTTTGGAAAGTTCGAAAGAATTTCTGAGGCTACTGAACAGAGCCAGGGTTGCCAGCTCTCACCCATCTGGTGTGACACTCACACCTTCAGACTCTCACGCTCACGCAAGAAATCTTATTAAATCTTAGGGCAAATCTATATTATTTCATTATAAACCTAAAATTCGCTATATCAAATGCACTGGGGTACTTTGAAAACCCTGCAAACTATTTACAAGGTAATAAAACTGTTACGTACATGTAAATCTGTGTGCATACTTGTTTCAAACTGAAAATCTTATGCCAGCCAGCTAAACAAATTAGACAACCCTGCTACAGGGCTCTCTGTTCAGTTTTCGCTGAATGCTAAGGCTTCCCAGGCAAGCTACTGACCCTCCAAATTTCACAGACCTCTCGGCCACCCAGTAATCTGTAACTTTAGTGCTGAAAGCCTGACAGTGAGTGTATCATGTGAGGCAGCTGTGGAAATACAGACTCTCGTCTGTGCCACAAAAAACCTTCTACAGCGGCAATGTGGGATCTGTGCTCTCCGGGAGCATAACTGCTCGGTACGGCAGCTCCAGCTCTGAGGGCCGCCGAGTCCCGCTGAGGGTGATACGATGCGCCCAGAGAATCACCAGGACAGAACTGCCGCCCTGCATAAGTCCCCGGGGCCTTATGGCCGGGACTGAGAGGCCGAGGAGAAGCTTCTACCCCCGGCCAGTAGGATCATTAACATCACAGATTAAAAGCTAAAATATGCTATAACTACAATCTGTACTTTAAACATTTCTACATATTTTTTATACATTTTCATCTTTACTTTTTATATACCTTTTATTGTTATATTTTCTTATTATCTTTCTGTAGTTTCAGTTAATTCATGTTGTTTAATTTTGATGTCCTTTTACTAGTGTGTTTATTACACCGACTGGAGTAACGACAATTTCATTTCGCTGCCAGTGTACCACTACATTTGTACGACAAATAAAAATCTTGAATTTATTGTGTTACCCCCATCACATTATTTAATGTGTTCCTCATGAATTTCATTGTATTCCTCAAAATAAACACGTATTCCAATTTTGGTTCTTGCAACACATTTCCAAAAAAGTTGGGACAGGAGCGATTTAGGGCCAGTAGTGAGGTAAATTGGTTAAATAATGATGTGATTTGAAACAAGTGATGTCAACAGGTGATTGTAATTATGATTTGGTACAAAAGCAGCACAAATACGTGAGAAAATTATTGAAATGTTTAAAAACAATGTTCCTCAAAGAACGACAGGAAGAGATTTGGATATTTCACCTTCATCAGTGCATACCATAATTAAAAGATTGAAGGAATCTGAAGCAATTTCAGTGCGTAAAGGACAAGGAAGCAAGCCTAAGTTGAACTACCGTGATCTCCGATCCCTCAGCATCCCACTGCATCAAGAATCGTCATTCATCTATAAGCGATATGACCACATATGACTACTTTGGCAAACCTTTGTCAAGTACCACAATACGTAGTTACATCCACAAATGCCAGTTAAAACTGTACTGTGCCAAAAGCAAGCCCCATCTTAACAGTGTCCAGAAGCGCCGTCGGCTTCTCTGGGCTCAGAACGCATCTGAGTTGGACCATCACACAGTGAAAACGTGTACTGTGGTCAGATGAATCAGTATTTCAGGTATTTTTTGTGAGAAATGGATGCCGTGTGCTCCAGACCAAAGAAGAAAAGGATCACCCAGACTGTTACCAGCAATAAGTCCAAAAGCCAGGGTCTGTCATGGTATGGGGTTGTGTCAGTGCCCTTGGCAAAGGTAACTTGCAGTTCTGTGATGGCACCATTAATGCTGAAAAGTACATAGAGATTTTGGAGCACAATATGTTACCTTCAAGAAGACATTTTTTCCAGGGAAGCCCATGCATTTTTCAACAAACAATGCGAAACCACATTCTGCACACATTACAAAGTCCTGGCTGTGGAGGAAGAGGGTATGGGTACTTGACTGCCTGCAGTCCCGACCTGTCTCCAATAGAGAATGTGTGGTTCATTTTGAAGCGCAATATGTGACAACGAAGACCCCGTACTGTTGTCCGCTTTAAGACTTGTTTGCAGGAAGAATGGGACAAAATTACACCTGAAACACTACATCACTTGGTGTCTTCAGTCCCTAAATGCCTTTTAAGTGTTGTGAAAAGGAATGGCGACATTACAAAGTACTAAATGCTTTACTGTCCCAACTTTTTTTGAAATGTGTTCTAAGAACCAAAATTGGAATACGTGTTTGAAAAAGAACAATGAAATTCACGAGGAACACATTAAATAATGTGCTGTTGTATTGTTTTCAATGTAATACAGGTCAAAGATAATTTAACAAAGTGCTGTTTTCAGTTTGATTTTCATTTTACATACCATCCCAACTTTTTCTGATTTGGGGTTGTAAAATGTGAACACAAAAGCTTTTTTTGTGTGAACATTATAAAACAGATTAATTCGTATTAAACAATTTCAAAGACATAGACATCTAATATGTGTGTGTCTGTGAGAGAGAGCATTTCAATTAATGCCTATAGTTCAATATTTGTTATATGTGCTGAATTTCATGGTCATCATTTTGGAAAAAAAGCTACCTAAACCATACGGGACTTAGAAATGGGTTAAAACTGACAGGACGATACCAGATATCAAATTGTATGGTTAGGATGAATGTACTGTTAATCATCAGCACCATTGGAGGAGTCATGCATGGTGAGGCAGGGGGATATCTGTACATTAATGGGCGATGCATTACTGGGGATCTTTGGCGCCACCTTTTGACCAGTTACAGTCGTCATCAACATTAAAAAAACATTTCCATTTCCACTGCGTGAAAAAACAAATTGCACCCTATTTATAGAGTGGGAGACTACTTTTTGCAAGGATTTATATCTCCTGAAATTGCTTCTTCACAGATAAGCACCAGAATGTTCTTTTCCCAGATGGTAGTAGGGACAAAATCTCCTACCACTGATAATTCTGACCATACACAAATTTTTATTTTTCTGCGTCTTGCGATTTTATCGTATCAAAAATAACCAGTAAATCCTATTATTATCCTGCTACCCCCACTCTACCAAAACTCATGAAATGATATGATACATTTGGAGGAGGAAGATTTCTAATTGATCCTTTATACCCACCAACCAGACCAGTATAAGAAGCTGTATGATGTAAAGCCTCTTTAAATGGGTACAGACTACTTCCGTTTATTGTAATAAGTATCTCATAAATTTGACTTTACACTTTTGCATGGTATTGATAGATTTTGAAAGTTAATTACTTAACACAATTCTTATTAAAATTGTTCATTATACAACCTGAATGTCTCAAGGTAGCACATTAGTACAAAAGACGCTGTATGATGTATTATTGTAGCAGTCAGATGTTATTTTAACCAATGTACAGGTTTACCTTTAATTTAATTCTACAAACATAATCAAAATCACTTGTGAAAAAGACATTTAGTCATTTACTAAGGCAGATACAACCTGTGGAAGCACAGCTAAAAGCATACCATCACCCATTATAGAGTGACCCATTGTCTTTGTAACTGAGTAATCACAACTAAGTGCAATTTACTATAATGAAACTGTACACAGAAACTGTAAAGGCAAAGGTAATTTATTATGATGAAATGCTTCCAAAATGCCCAGTGTGCTTCAGCGTTTCTCCTTTTCTCCAGTCGTCGACAGGTCCTGTGTTTATTAGGTGATCTGTGATGTAGGAGATCCTGAGAATGACTGCTGCTCCAAGGATGATTGGCAGGTGGCTTTTCCCAGGAACAGCGGGCTGGAGATGTAAAGGTGGGATGGAGAAAATAAAGTGTAGGGGAATACAGAGTACAAACAACCATAAGAAACACACGGCCCATGGCCATATGTCCACAAGACAACCACCCGCCCAACCCGAGAGGGAGCCTACGAGGGACTAAGGGGGGCCCAACCCCTGTAAAAGGAGGTCCGCAGAGGGGGGACAGACAGCGAGCCCCCCAGTCCCTCCCGCAAGCCCTCCACCGAGGGAAGCGGGTCCAGGGCCAAAGGGCCCCATCAACCGGGAACACTCCCCTGGCGGACGGTCCCCCCAGTCCGCTCCCCGGCAGGACGGATCACCGCCCACTGTAGCGACCCGGCACGTCCCCCCCCTCCCCGACACTGCAGGATGATCTAAGGGAGACCCATACAAACAAAGTGCACCCCCCCCCCCACCACCCAGGAGCGGACCTGCGTCAACTGGGGAGCGGCAGACCCCCCGCCCAGCCCAGACCGAACCCTACAATTCGCCTAGAAGGGCTCAGAGCATCCCTAGATACCCCGGACCGCCTGCCAGGGCCCCACCACGGCGCAGCAGAGCCAAGGACCACCCAGCCCGCAGCCCACAAGAGGAGACGGCCCACACCGGCCAGGGCCATCTTCTACCTGCTGGGCCACCCCACACGCGCAGGGCCAGAGACAGAGAGTTAGGGGGGACCCCTCAGCCCCCACTGATTCCCCGTCCCATGTTAATGTGAAGTGTGCATGTACAAGTGTGAGAGAGTTGTGTGTTTATGTCTACAATGCATTAAAATTAGTGGGTGCAGATCGAGTATGAGGGCCCCACCACTGGCAGATGGCAGAGTCCCCCATCCCCCTCCCTGCACCCCAAGGCCCTAATGTAGCATGGACTGTGTATATAACTAAAGTGCAAAAAGCAGGTGAACAGTCGAGGCACGGGCACCCCACCGCTGGCAGACGGCAGAACCCCACCTGCCTATACCCACCTCCTCAGCCCTAGTGTCATGTGGTGTCTAATGTGCAAGTAAAACCTCCCCACTGCCCCTCAAAGCTCTAGTGTTGTATGAAATGTGATGTCCGGCCCAGGGGAGCAATAAGGGCGTGCAGGAGTGGGCCCCCCCCGGCACCGGGGCCAGATCCCCGACTGGCCCCGATTAGTCCTCATCCCTGACCCCACACAACCGGCAGGGGCGGCCAACCGAGGGGGTTCAGGGGCGCCACATTAACAATTGTTAATAAACATTCCACTATACATCTCAAAATTTAGCACACTTAATTCATTATCTTTGATACTGTTTCAAACATTTAATGTTCCCCAAACAGCAGCAGAAGAACCACAGCTTCATCTTCCTTGTATTTTGGCTCTTCTCTGTGTCAAGAGCTCTACAAGCTCAACTTTAATATTAATTTTCCACCACTTCTACATCTTCTATCTATACCAGACCCACATCTATCTCTACACCGCCAGTTTCCTCTCTGAAGAGTCTCAGAAACAATGCCAGCATTGCCTATCACTCTCACACCCTCCCCTCCCTTACACCAGTCCGTCACACCTCCCAGTCCCCCCATAACCTCCCCAGCCTGGACAGTGGGGGGTGTCGCTGGTGAGCACTCCTCCAAACCTTTCCTCTCTCCCCAGTCGATCACCTCGTCCCACAGGTCCCAGGCTCCCCAGTGCTGGTCGTTGGTCCAGGAAACAGCTTTCGGAATTTTCATTCTGGTTAACATAATTAACTAGCCGTCTGTGATACTCTCAAAGCCAAACTAGACACTGTATTTTCAACGTACTCCAGACATTTGCTAAATGCTATTCACCAAGAATGCCTATGGAAAGGGATGGAGCCTTCATTGGCTGCTCGTGGCATCGAGGCTACTCCGATAGAAGCGGCCAAATTGCTAAAACTGTTTCACAACCTATACAGTAACGCTGGCGAAATCAGGACGCTGCTTCGGTACGTTATAACATCGCCATGGTAATGAACCCAGCAAACGGTTAATCTTACTTCAACAACATGGGACATTTAAAAAGTAAACGTATAGGGGCTCTTTTCAGAATAACATCTTCAGATGAAACGCATTACGACAGACCGGATGAGTAAAACCAATCATATCAACCATAAGGCTTGTTGTTTTTAAGTTTAACACAATTATTTTCTCTTACAATTTAAATATAAACAATCACATTACGAAAAATGGCCACAGCATCTACAGTTTAAGCTACTAATTTTAAATATATTTCAATTATATTTTGCGGCAATATTTGCATGAACTATATCACGACATACAATGAAATATATAATTAACTATGCTAACAAAACATAATCTGAAGAAATAGCAAGAAACATACGAAGAGATGCTTCTCACCGCTGCGCCATCGCTCTGTCAGAAAGTTTATGTTCAAACTGCACTGATTTTGTTTCTATGGAAACCAGCGAAATTTTTCATTGGTCGAAAGGATGAAGATATGTACTGACGCCATTTTCAACGAATGAAAACGAGAATTAATTGTCAGGGCGGGACGAATTTGAAGGTGAACCAATCAATAGTAGTATGTTTAGCTCGTGCTTGTTTTGGCTGAGCGTGATTGGATTTGTTGATCTAACCGCCTTCAAGCCCGTAAACCATGTATCTACTTGTCAATGGGAAACCACGCAGTTCTGTCTATTAATACTGACTGTAATTTTTTTATGACATTATGTCTTTGCTATGCAGTATTACGGTAATACGTAATACCGCGATGTTTGGGGTGCCCCGCTGTTTTTTTTCCACAGCTGGTGAACGCAATTAGCATTTTAGCCACGTTGGTAGGTCTGCTTTTGAGAAAGAACACTATAGTTCTTGTTATTCACATTCTGTGTCCTGGTGTTTTTAATTTCTCATAATGTGAACAAAGATATGTCATATACAAGTTTTTTGAGAGACTAAATTTTGGTTTGATTTATAATTTATTTAATGGTAAATAAAGTTCTTATATAGCTATTTTAGAATTAGTGCAGTCTTTCGTTTAGAATTAGCGCAATATTCTTAAAAACTGCATGTTCAAAGCAAACGCCATGCCATAATAACTGCTTTACAGATATTTCATTCAGGAATCTATGGAGGGTATACTGTAGGTAGGCCTGTTTGTGTGTGTGTGTGCGCGCGTTTGGGTGGGTGGTTATGTACATAGTGCTATAAAAACATGTTATTTTGACTTTGTAGGGACATGTTTTCGGTCCCGAAAGTAAGATACTGAATTTTATTAAATTCTGTGAATGCAGTCAAATGAATAATTCAAAAAGTCTTGCATTTTGTTTGGTTGCTTACTGTTACTGCTTGGTAACTACTGCAATGTTTAAGGTTGCCATAGTTAGGATTGGGGTTACGCCCATACAAATGAATGGAGAATCTCCACAAAGATTCAAATACCTAATCTGTGTGTGTGTGTGTGTGTGTGGAGTAGGTGTATATTACATTGTGGGGACCAAATGTCCCCCACAATGTGACAAAAACCCCGTTATTTTGATGTTTTGGGGGGCATTTTCAGGTACTCACAAAGATCTGTAAATACAGTCAAAAAACTAAAAATGCCAAAAGTCTTGTATTTGGTTTGGTTACATATGGTTAAGGTTAGGGGTTGGTAGGGGTTAAAGTTGTCATGTTGGGATTACAGTTTTCCCCATAGAAATGAATGGAGAGTCCCCACGAAGATATGATTACACAGCTGTATGTGTGTGTGTGTTGTGTGTGGTATCAGATCAGTCCCTGAGAGTTCAGTAGTCAGGCGCCATGTTTCTGAGTCTGGTTGTGGAGGCCTGAATGCTTTTCCAGATGCCAGAGTGAAAAGATTATGTGAGGGGTGGGTGCGGTCATCCACAATGTTGGTGGCTTTGCGGATGGAGCGTGTGATGTGAATGTCCATGATGGAGGGGAGAGAGACTCTAATAATCTTCTCAGCTATCCTCACTATCCGCTGGTCTTATGATCTGAGGCGAGGCAGTTCCCAATTCAGACCGTGATGCAGCTGCTCAGGATGCTCTTGTCTAAGGAATCAAAAATGTGGTTCCATGGGGTTCCAGACAGTGACCTTTTTTGGAGACAGTGAGACTAAATTTTATACCTAGGTGCACCAGTTATGACATTGGTCAGGTAGGCTGTGGTCTGTTAGTTGGTGACAAGTGGCTGGTGATCCATGCAACCCAAGCAGAAGTGAGCAGAACTTGTATCAGCCAAATAGACAGGAGAAAGCGGATTTTTCATTGGACTTCAGGACTCCTGAGTAACAGATAAAGACAGAGAAACAGCAAAGTTATGGAGAATCAGGAAGTAAGTGCCAGTCTGCGCAGATCTGAGGTCAGTGAGACACACATAAGGCTCCTCTGATGCTCCTCTTCATCCGCTGATGGGCCTCCAGGTGAGAATCACAAATCAAACATAATAACAACTGACACAAAGGCCTGAGGTCAGACCCTCTGTATGCAGCACACAGTGTGTCTGCAGTCTCACCCTCACATCGTGTATGATGACATTTCTGCTTTTTAGATTAAGTGCTTGTCTGAGAATAACTTCTGCATCATGCTAATTATTTAGCTGTTTCGTGCTCATGGGCAAAAGAAAAATGAGGATTAAGTTAAATATATCAGAAATAAATTTCTAATGTGGCTCAAGGCCACAGTAAAGTGGACCATCACATCAAGTAAGTACAAAACAGCCTTTACTAATACGCTAAGGGTTAAAACAACATATAAGATGTGCATAATCTGACAGTATATCAGCGTGAGAGCAAGGCTGGCCCTGGAAGTGGTGTGCATGCAATGGCAGAGCAAAGTTAGAGACACCCGCTAAAAACTTTCATTTCATCTCACTTGCTCCTTTCTTCTTTTTCCTTCTTTTTTTCCCTCCTAATCTGTCCATCCTCTTCGGCCAGCTCACCCACTGCAATACTTTACGGGTTAAAAATGAAATAAATACATTTTTTAAATTTAAAAAATGAAATTGATCAACATGAGAGGCCTATACAGAGTTTATAGAACCCCTCATGGTAAAGCAAACATGTTTGTCACAGCAGTGCATTCAGACCATGATTCTGCTAAAGCTGCCGGACAGGACAAAGGGAAAAAAAAAGAAGAAGGTGGGGGTCAGTGCAGCAGTGGGTAGTTCAGGTCCAGAATGTAAAAATCCAGACCAAGATTTAGTTTCAACCAAACAGCTGAGTACTCTGTATCAGTGTCATTCTTAAAGTCGTGTTTCAACTTCTGGCAAAGTTCTCCCAGGAGCCTATCTCTGTTGTATGTACAGTCGGCATGTAATTCATTCCTGCCCAGATCCCTGACAAACAGTTGGAGGCAGAATTACTTGTTATCAGAGTATGTGAATTTTTACACACACCAGCAGCTGTGACAGAATAAGATATTTCCTTTATACTGCTGCCACATAGTGGACACAAAGAAGACTGCAGTCAATTCTAAAATCAGTCGGTCAACATGCTACCACCACAGACTATAATCGGGAAGTGATCAAACTTCATGGAACAATATGAATATAAACAAACAGATGTAGTAAGTATATTGTGCAAAATGTATCTTCATCTTAACTACGCTGAATGGTGGAGTCCCAGAGTAAGTGATCCTCACCTGGAGGCCCATCAGTGAAGAAGAGGATGAAGAGGAGCATCAGAGGAGCCTTATGTGTGTATCGCTGACCTCAGATCTGTGGAGACTGACACTGACTTCCTGACTCTCCTTAACCTCACTGCCTCCCTTTTTGTGGGTTTTAAATGTTTAAAAATCATCCATCTATCTTTGATTTTCATAAACTGTTTGTGCACTGATGCATTTCCTGTCTATTTCTTGTCTGTAAAAAGGAAAACAGTTTGATGCTGCTGTTGTCCTGCTCTTCCCAGGAATAAATATTTTGATTTCATCTAGAATCTTATCATTTTAGAAACATGATTTCATAGCAAAATTATTGATAGCTGGTCTTCACAGTGAATCATTCATGCTCACAAACAAATTAATCAAATAAGTCTAGTTCTTTTCTAAACTGTTACTTCCTCATATTGCAAATGAGCAAAGAGCAGTGAAATCAGACTTATTCTGAAAAGCAGAAAAGTCGTCATACAGGATGTGAGTGTGAGACTCTGCAGAAACACTGTGTGCTACATACAGAGGGTCTGACCTCAGGCCTTTATTTCAGTCTTTATTATGTTTTATACAGTTTTAAAATGTCACTGCAGTAGGTCTTTTTCATATGTGTGGATCAGCACAAATCATGAGGTCCGTTAGGAAGGTGTCTGTATGACAGGGGTGGGGGTATCCTGGGGGGGGGGGATGGGTGGGGGCAAAGTCAGGTAATTCACTTCATCTGGGTCTTATCAGCAGTCCTGTGTTTCTCTCAGCACCACAATGATGTTTCACACATAATGGGGTCCGTGGGCCTCCTCAGTTATATTCAGGCTTTCAAAGTTCTTCAATCATAAAAAGTCACATGGATCTGACACTCTGACACTGTTATATTAATTTGTTTAAATTCATTGAAAATACTATATATTACAGCTAGTATTTGGATCCGTCTGCTCTTTATCCGTTCCTCACTGGCATACCTGGGTCTTTGTGCAGTGCTTTCCGGAAGCATCAGAACCATTCATAAGGGAATCTATGTGTGGCTGCCCTCTAGTGGATACACAAAATTCGGCTACTTAAGTAGCTTGACTATATTTCCCTCCTAGTTTAGTTTAGTTCCTAATTTAATTTAACAGATGAAACT
This sequence comes from Brienomyrus brachyistius, assembly GCF_023856365.1. Classification (NCBI taxonomy): domain Eukaryota; kingdom Metazoa; phylum Chordata; class Actinopteri; order Osteoglossiformes; family Mormyridae; genus Brienomyrus; species Brienomyrus brachyistius. The sequence continues at coordinate 33,179 of NW_026043089.1, read as the reverse complement.
GAAGGCAGAGCTGGAAATTAGTTTAGTCATGACTTCAGAAGTTACGCTGACATGGGATTCTGTACAATCAGAGATGAAGCTGCTGGATGGGATGGTCATCGCCTGCTTTTTCTGACTGATGTAGGTCTGGATGTAAAGTTACAAACTGCTTAATGTGTATCAATCTGTTTTATAATGTTCACACAAAAAAAGTGCTTTTAATGTGTCTGCACCTTGTATCTCCCACAATGTGCTTCTGCATTTGATATCTTCTTGACTTGGGGATAAAGAGATTTAACTGGATGGATTTTACTTTTGTGAAGCACTACAGTCCAAAGCTGAACTGATTGTTCAAAGCTTTTTGGTTTTTAAGCAAAACTACTTCATTTAATTTATCTGAAACCCACTTTGCGCCTTTCTAGACTCAACAAAGCATCATTGCCAACAAAATAAGTGAGTTACAGTTAAATCAGGTAAAGAAGTTTCATTTGGAATTTACTGATCCAGGTTTTCAGTACCACGGACACCAACTAGACTTACTGTCATTTAATGGGAGTGAAAGCAGAAACCAATAGATCACACAGGGATATTTTCATTTGATGGTGTCTTTCTTTTTACTTTTGATATGCCGTCTTCCTCCTTAGCTGATATGTGAGGCTGCTGTCAGCTCAGACAAGCTGGTGTGATTTTACGCAGAGTGATAAGTGGGCAGTCCTGTTTTCGTGTGTTACATTTTCATTTGATGTTGGCCAATATGTATGTGGTACTGTTTCCTCCTTAACTGACATTCACAGGCTGTTGTTAGCAGAGACAAGCTGGTGTATTTGTACTGCAGATTGAAAAGTGGGCGTTCCCGATTACATCACTCTTTTAAAGAGTCCCTGATTGGTGGGCTCTGACGAGGAGGGGTGACCTAAAAACTCCAAACCATTTATCCCTCCATCCATCCATCCATTTTCCAAACCGCTTATCCTACTGGGTCGTGGGGGGTCCGGAGCCTATCCCGGAAGCAATGGGCACGGGAACAAACCTGGATGGGGGGCCAGCCCATCGCAGCCAAACCATTTAAGTTTGTGAAATTCATTTTTAATAATTACCATCCATCCATCCATCCATTTTCCAAACCGCTTATCCTACTGGGTCGTGGGGGGTCCGGAGCCTATCCCGGAAGCAATGGGCACGGGAACAACCCTGGATGGGGGGCCAGCCCATCGCAGCCAAACCATTTAAGTTTGTGAAATTCATTTTTAATAATTACCAATTTCAGAAAAATATGAAATGTTTTGTAAAGTATCAATTTATTAATCATGTATTTAAACAAATTATGACCAGTATAAAAGACACATACAAAACTGTACAAAAGTCTTGGGCTGTCGAAGAAAATGATGTTCAAATGATCTTCATCTTGGTCTAGAATTATAATATTTTGTCCGTCAAAGTGTGGCAGCCCAGTCATTTCAAAATCTCTTCTAAAGTTAGTAAAACATTTGCACCAACCATCCAATAGACCTATATCTTTTTATAACACAACTCCTATGGCTAATCAATGCATCATTAACATTTTGTCACGGGAGACGGCAGCGATCGCGGGCAGGCGGGTAAGAAGCAGGCAGACAGCCGAGAATCAGGGCAAACGAGGGGTTTAATCTCAGGGACGAGGGCACGAACATCAACTGACATCAATGACGGACAAAGGACTCGGGTAAGACACGGACTGAAATACACAGGACTGAGCAAATTAACTAGATACAGCTGGGTACAATCGGGAGAAAACACGTGGGTAATCAGGGGGCGTGGCACACAGGAGGAGCGGACGAGCCGGGCATGACACATTTGTTTAATTAAATTAATTAATTAAGTGAGCTGGTGGCAGAATTTAACAAATACATGGAATGGCTGGGGTGCCCCTGAGGAGAGGTTTAGGATCCAAAGCGTGGTTCATCTAGCGATCCAACAAGGCATCAGTAACTTTATGGAGAAAAGAAGAAATTCTTGTTAGTTTTTATTGTGTCACTTTTAATTTGCATATATTTTTATGATAATTGTGTTTTTGTTCTGAGCAAATATACACAACCCAATTAAATAGCATTAAACGTTTTCTTTGATGGCCCAAGACTTTTGCATAGTACCATATTTTTTCAGAATCAAGAGACAATTTAATAAAAACCAGTCTTACCTTCACAAGATAACGATTATTAAACATTAACCAGCAGGTGGCAGCAAAGCACTTGTGAATAAGTGGCCAATACGTGGTTGTACAGGTTGCCAGCAGATAATCATCCCCTCTGTGTTTAACTGACTCTCATGCTATGACTGTACAGACTGAGCAGGGCCGAGTGAGAGAGGCTTCACTGCAGTTAGCATAACCGTTTATTTTACAGCTCGTCTGACTCATTCTGCTCCACGAAGGTCATCTCCTCTGCCAGCTTCCTCTGATCCAGGGAGACCCTCTGCTTCTCTCTGATTGGTTCCTGCTTTCTACAGGAGGTCCAGTGCAGCTGAATGGTGATGATGGTGCAAATCAGGTAAAACACACCAGTCCCAGCTTTCAGTACAGCATCCAGAACCTGCTCCCACCTGTGAGACATATAATACACCAGTGTGTCTGTCAGTCACACATATCACATTTAAACCTGAAGAACAAAACAGTGAATCTGTTCTGACTGAAGTAAAACCACCTTGATAATCGACAGCAGCACCGATCAGCTCAGTCCTACATACAGAGCCAGCTGGACCAAAGAGCTGAATAAGAGGGTGGATGTGAACAGTAAAGTCTTACATGCTTTATAGAAACACGGTACAGCCACATCGGTACTATTACACAGGACACATGTGAGGAACAGGAGACATTAACAAAGAGCATGAAAATAGCTAGAGATTATCACACAACATGTTACACTATTTTGTAAAAACAGGCCTGCAGTCATTCCCCAGCAGCACAGGGCAGAAGGCAAGGGCTCACCCTGGATGGGATGGGATCTCAAGTTTATTATTAAGAAAATCAAATAAAAAATATTTTTTTCCCTTAAAATTAAAATGACAGTTTCCCATTACTGTGTGATCAGGTAAATGCTGCTAGCTGGACCCCCACACTACTGTAAATGCTGCTGAATGCTTACCTCCGTTTTTCATTATCCCCTCCTTCTTCATCATGTGCAGAGAAAAGGAGAGCAGTGGAAACAGGAGAAAGGATAGTTAATAAAAAGCAGGGTTTGCACTGTCGCCTCACTCCTCTGGCACGTGTACTCAAGTCTTCGCTGGAGTTCCGTGTGTATGGAGTTTGCATGCTCCCCCTGTGTCATTGTGGGGTTCCTTCCAGGGACTCTGATTTCCCCCCACAGTCCAAAAACATGCTGAGGCTAATTGGAGTTGTCAAATTGCCGGTAGGTGTGCTTGTGCGAGGGAATGGAGTGTGAGCGTGTCCTGCAATTGGTTGGCACCCTGTCATGGGACGTTCCCTGCCTTGCGCCCATAGGGACCCTGAATTAGACAAGCAGTTTCAGACAATGGATGGATGCAGCACTGGAACAGATATTACAGAGTACAATTGTAACACTGGTCTACGCTGCAATGAAAAACCACCTACAGACATGTTAGTCAGTCTGCACACCATTAGTAACAATTCATCCTCACAAAGATGAAAAAATGCCTGAATTATGTTGCAAGCTACATGGATTTGTCTGGATTTGTATACATAACAAGTGACTGGCTGTATGTCTGTGGAAAATGCTGTGATTTTTGTCATATTACAGACTGATCATAAACTAGAAGACACACATTCAATATTAAAGACACCAATTAGCCTGACTGTGCGTTTTTGGATTGTTGGAGGAAACCCACACAGCATGTGGAGAACATGCAAACTCCACACAGACAGAGCAGAAGCCAGATTCAAACCCCTAAACATGGATGCGTGAAGCAACAGCGCCGCCTACTGGACCACCGTGCCACTATCATTGAAACAATAATCCCAATAAATAACTCTGTTTCACAACAGCTGATAAATAGGGGATTATCCCCACAAAGAAGCACAAACCCCTTCGTGAGTGAAACTGCTGGGTTGATTAGTATGTATCTATTTATATTCAAGCATAAATAATTCACAGGCAGATTTAAATCAATTACTTATGTTTAACAGTAATATGAACTGGAATCTGCAGGATTCCAGCAGCACACCAATACCAGCCAGTGTCCTTCCTCTCCAGCCCACTCATTGTCACAAAGAAGGTTTCATTTTCTGTGTCATCCCTGATCAGGACAGGCCTCCCATGCAAACTCACTGATCTCTCTGATGCACAGGAGCCCCCAATCTTACACCACATCCTTTGTCTTTTGTTGTTTCCATAGTAACACTGACACTGTCTCCATCCACACCCGTCACCTCCTGTTTGTCCACTGTCAGCCCTGGAGGACTTCAACACACAGGTAAAACACTCAAAGATTTGCACAGCAATGAAATGTTTATGAATATCAGCCCATTACAACATACATACTGTATGTAAATGTTTGGCCAATAAACTGACATTTTTTAACATATTGCTTATCATATTTAACCTCATGAAGTCGCCCGATTTAGCTGACACTGTTACTTCTTCCAAGTCTCGTTTATCATATTGAATTAAATTAAAATGCAGATTTTTAAAATATTAAAACATTTTTTCCATCAGTGTTTGTGTTAAGGTCCTTCCTTTTTGACTCAGTGACATGTTACATACTGTGCATCTCATTGGCTACAGTCTGCAGTACAGACATCTTACCATCAGTGACTGACAGATTAACCTGATCAGAGAGGCTCCACTGATCTTCACACCACACCAGTACCGATCGGAGTCCTCAGCTGTCAGATTGTTGATGGTCACAGTGAAGACTCGCTGGTCAGGATCATCTCTGACTCACACTTTACCCTCCAGTGGAGAGTCAGTGTGTACTATGGGAGTACATGACCTCACATTATACCCTCTGCACCAGTATTTCACATGAGTTTTATATCTGTCACCATAGGAACATGGGATTGTTACAGATCATCCTCTCTGTACACAGGCCCATTTCACTGTAGACACACTGTCAGCACCTGTGGGGAAAATAATTAACTGAATAAGGATTTTCCATCTCATGACATCTCTAAGTAATTATGCTTGGTTTGTGTAATACTTAGATTAGGTCATGTGTAATTAACAGAACAGTGATGATGTATAGAAGTCAAAGACCATCATTTTACTATAAGAACAAGGAAAACAAAACTAGTGTCTGATCTTGGGAAGGGCTTCAGCAGGATGTGGGATCGGGAATCTGAGCCTGGCAGTGTGCTCTAGGGTCTGAGAGGAAAACCAGGACCTTAAATCCCTAGTAAAAGGCCTAGATGAGGTGAATGAATGGGCTTGTCACTGTGTGGGATGGCCACACCCCTTAAGTACTATGGCCTTACTTGTAAACATATCCAGTCCTGTGATACAGGCCCTCTCATATTCCCTCTATACATGCTTCCTTTGGGCTCTATTTGTGAACGTTATTATGTAAAATATCATTGCTATGCTGGTGATACGCAGCTCTATCTGCCATTAAAACCTGGTGACTGCTGCTCTCTGGTGGCCCTTTCTAACTGTCTGGAGGATATTAAGAACAGGACAGCAATGACTTTCGTCCAGATTAATGAAAACAAGACAGAGGTAATGAGTTCTGGTCACTGTTCATGATCTCAGAGAACAATTAGGGCCTCATTCAGAAAACTTCCAGTCACATACTAAAAATCTTGGTGTCATCTTTGATTCATCACTGAGTTTGATAAACAAATAAATGCTGTTGTGAAGGGGTGTTTCTGTCAGCTGAGTTCAATAGCCTGGCTTAAACCACACCTTTCAGCCAAAGACCTGGAGAGTTACTCCTGCTTTTATCCTGATTGGGTTACTGCCGTTCTCTGTACCCAGGTTTACCAGAAGCATCTTTATTCTGACTACACCTTGTTCAAAACGGTGCTACCAGGCTCTCAACAAAAAATAGACACCAAATTTCCCCTGTGTTGGCTGCATTGCATTGGCTACCTGTTAAGTTTTGAGAATTTCTGAGAATACAGTTTAAAGATTTCTTATTTCTTTCTAAGGCGATACATGGCATAGGTCCCCAGTCCGTCTCGGAGCTAATTCAGCCTTACACCGCTTCTTATTAGATGCATCTCTGTACTGACCCTGCACACACAGGAACACATTTTATTTATCTATTTAATCTGACTATTCTGCTTTGCACATCATGTATTTAACATTTATAGTGATTTTATATTTATTACTAGATTATTGTATAACTTTTGCACTGTTTTTTGAACTTGGTTGTTGCTTAGTCTTGTTTTTCCATGGAGCACCATTATACCAAAAAGAATTCCTTGTAGGGTCAACCTACTTGGCAATAAACCACAGTCTGATTCTGATTATTTTTTTGTGTAACATTGTGTAACATTGGCCAATGTCTCTACTTTTACTATATATTTATATTATTTTGACCTACAGCACTTTGGCACAACATAGATTGTTTTTAAATGTGCTATAGAAATAAAAATAATTCAACTTGATATAGAAACATATTTCAAGTCATCCATCTTGCCGAGATGGGGGTTGCGCTGTGACCCCTGGTGGACAAATTATGCAGCAACAGCACTCATATCATGGTTGAAAGTTGTGTCTTCAGTCTCTCTGTTTCTTTTTAGTTATCATTAATTGGCCATTATAAACCAAATGCTGATAGCGATTTATCACAGACTCCTGCATTAATGAATTAAAATATTCATGATGAATAAAGAAGATGAATTGGCGCCCCGCGTACAATTGTAAATAGAAGGACCACGACAGGCACCCAACAAGCACCGAACCCAAATACACAGATGGGAAACACAATGTTGTCAGAAGCTGAACTGCGAAATGCAGATGCAGTGATAGATTTACACAAACTAAATACACGTTAGGAGCGGACAGGGTATACACACAAGACATGGGCAAAGTGTAAAGTGAGGTAGACCTTCAACAGCACGTCAGTCCATTGCAGGGCAATGGAAGCTGGAGAAATGCCATGTGAACAGCAGAAATGTGGTCATACAGGATGTGAGGGTGAGACTGTGTGCTGTATACAGAGGGTCTGACCTCACGGCTTTGTTTCAGTCTTTAGTATTGTGATGACATTGTGATAGCCCAGTGATAACTATACTGGATGGGTGGTACCCCTTCAAAGAGCAAGGGGAGATGGGATACCATTGTGGTATGCAAGCAGGTCCTCAGGGTTGTCACACATGTTTTTCTGAGGTGTACACTGCTGGTTGCTTGAGCCCCTGGATGAGACACTGGTCAGTGCCCTGCAGAATCGCTGTGGGCAGTGTGAGGACTTCTGCCCTCTCAGTTAAACAATAGGTGCAGGGACTGAGTCAAATGAGTCTCTCTGCATCCTGCTTAATGATATCAAGGGGTTGTGTAGGCGTGTCTGTGCTCACATGGCTCTATCAGTACAGAGTGAACTGGCCAGGGATCAGTTTATCTAGACACTTAACCCCAGATAGCTCACATTCAGACACAGCCAACCCCTCTGCGTCCCTAGACGAGGCCCTGGAACTGGCTTTGGAGAGAGAAATTGTGGGCAGCAAGGTGGCGGGGAACGAGGCGGGAGAAATCAACCAAGCTGTAAACGCCAAAGGGCTTGGAGGACCCAGGCCCTCAGGTTTACTTCCTGGAGGCAGACTGCCTGTAGGCTGACAGGCAGCAGCACCCCCCCCCACCCCTCAATCCTCAGACAGTGTCCCAAGTTCACTGCCACCCAGGGTTCCGCCAAGGGCACGCATAGCCGGGAAGATGTGGGCCAACAAGGTTAATTTCCGGAACTTCCTTGTTGACACCGGGGAGGTGGCCCTGCTGCCACCTGCTGCAGAGGTTGTGACTACGGATTGGACTCACAGAGGCAACTTCTGTCACATACCCACCATAGTGATGTGAGTCGCATGTACTGCCCTAGTCCATACAGGTTCCACTGCAACCCTGGTGAGACCAGACACTGTCTAGAACTGACATTGGTGCAGGTGAGAACAATGACTGGTGACCTGGCCCCTTTAAGAGGGACGGGGTTGTTCCCTTTTGACATGGGGGGTTTAGTTGTGAATAGTAACTATGTGGATGGCTGACATGCTCGATCCCTCCATCCTGGGCCTGAATTTCCCCCGGAGCACGGCATGTGTGCTGGACTTTGGGCACAACATGCTGAGATTCCCTGCGGTCCATGTGTACAGTGGGGCCGCTGGCCCCGCAGCCTCTGCAGCTGACTGCCCACCCCTTACTGCCACTGGGCCTGTACCTCCACATCAGCTAGAGATCCCTTCCTCTGCTACAGTCACATGGGCCCCTGAGCCCACATGTGTCCCCTCCAGTGTAGCGCTGCAGCCTCACTCACTTCACTGGAGTCTAACGGGGTTTATCAGAGCGACTTACCTGAAGCTGCCATTGGAGGAGCCCATGATGACCACACGGTTGCCCTTGTGCCACTGCAATCCCACTGCCCTGGTCCTCTACCTCACACCATTGATCCCCTGCCCCACCCATACGGTTGTGTGCCTCTTCAGGTTTGCAGCCTCCTCCTGCACTGAGCGGCCATTTCAGAAGTTTAATTATTTAATTATACAGTAATACACACGTTTCCAACCATTAAAAACATTATCCAGACTTAAAGTCACTTGAATAAAAATATTTAAAAACTTGTTAGCATTTCAATATAGTATCTGGTTGGACTGTGTACTTCCTCTTTGTTTACATGGTTAACATAACACTCACAGCACAAAGTATGCTGTCCTCAGCATTCGTATCTCCGCAACATTCCAAAGATCCATCATAGGCCTTTAGTCTAAAAACAAGCTAAAATGGTCACTGAGAACCTTTGCGTCCATTGATTTCCATCAGCTGTGTTTGGAAAGTTCGAAAGAATTTCTGAGGCTACTGAACAGAGCCAGGGTTGCCAGCTCTCACCCATTTGGTGTGACACTCACACCTTCAGACTCTCACGCTCACGCAAGAAGACTTATTAAATCTTAGGGCAAATCTATATTATTTCATTATAAACCTAAAATTCGCTATATCAAATGCACTGGGGTACTTTGAAAACCCTGAAAACTATTTACAAGGTAATAAAACTGTTACGTACATGTAAATCTGTGTGCATACTTGTTTCAAACTGAAAATCTTATGCCAGCCAGCTAAACAAATTAGACAACCCTGCTACAGGCCTCTCTGTTCAGTTTTCGCTGAATGCTAAGGGTTCCCAGGCAAGCTACTGACCCTCCAAATTTCACAGACCTCTCGGCCACCCAGTAATCTGTAGCTTTAGTGCTGAAAGCCTGACAGTGAGTGTATCATGTGAGGCAGCTGTGGAAATACAGACTCTCGTCTGTGCCACAAAAAACCTTCTACAGCGGCAATGTGGGATCTGTGCTCTCCGGGAGCATAACTGCTCGGTACGGCAGCTCCAGCTCTGAGGGCCGCCGAGTCCCGCTGAGGGTGATACGATGCGCCCAGAGAATCACCAGGACAGAACTGCCGCCCTGCATAAGTCCCCGGGGCCTTATGGCCGGGACTGAGAGGCCGAGGAGAAGCTTCTACCCCCGGCCAGTAGGATCATTAACATCACAGATTAAAAGCTAAAATATGCTATAACTACAATCTGTACTTTAAACATTTCTACATATTTTTTATACATTTTCATCTTTACTTTTTATATACCTTTTATTGTTATATTTTCTTATTATCTTTCTGTAGTTTCAGTACTTCTTTTGTTAATTCACGTTGTTTAATTTTGATGTCCTTTTACTAGTGTGTTTATTACACCGACTGGAGTAACGACAATTTCATTTCGCTGCCAGTGTACCACTACATTTGTACGACAAATAAAAATCTTGAATTTATTGTGTTACCCCCATCACATTGTTTAATGTGTTCCTCATGAATTTCATTGTTTTTCTCAAAATAAACACGTATTCCAATTTTGGTTCTTGCAACACATTTCCAAAAAAGTTGGGACAGGAGCGATTTAGGGCCAGTAGTGAGGTAAATTGGTTAAATAATGATGTGATTTGAAACAAGTGATGTCAACAGGTGATTGTAATTATGATTTGGTACAAAAGCAGCACAAATACGTGAGAAAATTATTGAAATGTTTAAAAACAATGTTCCTCAAAGAACGACAGGAAGAGATTTGGATATTTCACCTTCATCAGTGCATACCATAATTAAAAGATTGAAGGAATCTGAAGCAATTTCAGTGCGTAAAGGACAAGGAAGCAAGCCTAAGTTGAACTACCGTGATCTCCGATCCCTCAGCATCCCACTGCATCAAGAATCGTCATTCTTCGTCAATCGTCAATAAGCGATATGACCACATATGACTACTTTGGCAAACCTTTGTCAAGTACCACAATACGTAGTTACATCCACAAATGCCAGTTAAAACTGTACTGTGCCAAAAGCAAGCCCCATCTTAACAGTGTCCAGAAGCGCCGTCGGCTTCTCTGGGCTCAGAACGCATCTGAGTTGGACCATCACACAGTGGAAACGTGTACTGTGGTCAGATGAATCAGTATTTCAGGTATTTTTTGTGAGAAATGGATGCCGTGTGCTCCAGACCAAAGAAGAAAAGGATCACCCATACTGTTACCAGCAATAAGTCCAAAAGCCAGGGTCTGTCATGGTATGGGGTTGTGTCAGTGCCCTTGGCAAAGGTAACTTGCAGTTCTGTGATGGCACCATTAATGCTGAAAAGTACATAGAGATTTTGAAGCACAATATGTTACCTTCAAGAAGACATTTTTTCCAGGGACGCCCATGCATTTTTCAACAAACAATGCGAAACCACATTCTGCACACATTACAAAGTCCTGGCTGTGGAGGAAGAGGGTATGGGTACTTGACTGCCTGCAGTCCCGACCTGTCTCCAATAGAGAATGTGTGGTTCATTTTGAAGCGCAATATGTGACAACGAAGACCCCGTACTGTTGTCTGCTTTAAGACTTGTTTGCAGGAAGAATGGGACAAAATTACACCTGAAACACTACATCACTTGGTGTCTTCAGTCCCTAAATGCCTGTTAAGTGTTGTGAAATGGAATGGCGACATTACAAAGTACTAAATGCTTTACTGTCCCAACCTTTTTTGAAATGTGTTCTAAGAACCAAAATTGGAATACGTGTTTGAAAAAGAACAATGAAATTCACGAGGAACACATTAAATAATGTGCTGTTGTATTGTTTTCAATGTAATACAGGTCAAAGATAATTTAACAAAGTGCTGTTTTCAGTTTGATTTTCATTTTACATACCATCCCAACTTTTTCTGATTTGGCGTTGTAAAATGTGAACACAAAAGCTTTTTTTGTGTGAACATTATAAAACAGATTAATTCGTATTAAACAATTTGAAAGACATAGACATCTAATATGTGTGTGTCTGTGAGAGAGAGCATTTCAATTAATGCCTATAGTTCAATATTTGTTATAGGTGCTGAATTTCATGGTCATCATTTTGGAAAAAAAGCTACCTAAACCATACGGGACTTAGAAATGGGTTAAAACTGACAGGACGATACCAGATATCAAATTGTATAGTTAGGATGAATGTACTGTTAAACAGCAGCACCATTGGAGGAGTCATGCATGGTGAGGCAGGGGGATATCTGTACATTAATGGGCGATGCATTACTGGGGATCTTTGGCGCCACCTTTTGACCAGTTACAGTCGTCATCAACATTAAAAAAACATTTCCATTTCCACTGCGTGAAAAAACAAATTGCACCCTATTTATAGAGTGGGAGACTACTTTTTGCAAGGATTTATATCTCCTGAAATTGCTTCTTCACAGATAAGCACCAGAATGTTCTTTTCCCAGATGGTAGTAGGGACAAAATCTCCTACCACTGATAATTCTGACCATACACAAATTTTTATTTTTCTGAGTCTTGCGATTTTACCGTATCAAAAATAACCAGTAAATCCTATTATTATCCTGCTACCCCCACTCTACCAAAACTCATGAAATGATACATTTGGAGGAGGAAGATTTCTAATTGATCCTTTATACCCACCAACCAGACCAGTATAAGAAGCTGTACGATGTAAAGCCTCTTTAAATGGGTACAGACTACTTCCGTTTATTGTAATAAGTATCTCATAAATTTGACTTTACACTTTTGCATGGTATTGATAGATTTTGAAAGTTAATTACTTAACACAATTCTTATTAAAATTGTTCATTATACAACCTGAATGTCTCAAGGTAGCACATTAGTACAAAAGACGCTGTATGATGTATTATTGTAGCAGTCAGATGTTATTTTAACCAATGTACAGGTTTACCTTTAATTTAATTCTACAAACATAATCAAAATCACTTGTGAAAAAGACATTTAGTCATTTACTAAGGCAGATACAACCTGTGGAAGCACAGCTAAAAGCATACCATCACCCATTATAGAGTGACCCATTGTCTTTGTAACTGAGTAATCACAACTAAGTGCAATTTACTATAATGAAACTGTACACAGAAACTGTAAAGGCAAAGGTAATTTATTATGATGAAATGCTTCCAAAATGCCCAGTGTGCTTCAGCGTTTCTCCTTTTCTCCAGTCGTCGACAGGTCCTGTGTTTATTAGGTGATCTGTGATGTAGGAGATCCTGAGAATGGCTGCTGCTCCAAGGATGATTGGCAGGTGGCTTTTCCCAGGAACAGCGGGCTGGAGATGTAAAGGTGGGATGGAGAAAATAAAGTGTAGGGGAATACAGAGTACAAACAACCATAAGAAACACACGGCCCATGGCCATATGTCCACAAGACAACCATCCGCCCAACCCGAGAGGGAGCCTACGAGGGACTAAGGGGGGCCCAACCCCTGTAAAAGGAGGTCCGCAGAGGGGGGACAGACAGCGAGCCCCCCAGTCCCTCCCGCAAGCCCTCCACCGAGGGAAGCGGGTCCAGGGCCAAAGGGCCCCATCAACCGGGAACACTCCCCTGGCGGACGGTCCCCCCAGTCCGCTCCCCGGCAGGACGGATCACCGCCCACTGTAGCGACCCGGCACGTCCCCCCCCTCCCCGACACTGCAGGATGATCTAAGGGAGACCCATACAAACAAAGTGCACCCCCCCCCCCACCACCCAGGAGCGGACCTGCGTCAACCGGGGAGCGGCAGACCCCCCGCCCAGCCCAGACCGAACCCTACAATTCGCCTAGAAGGGCTCAGAGCATCCCTAGATACCCCGGACCGCCTGCCAGGGCCCCACCACGGCGCAGCAGAGCCAAGGACCACCCAGCCCGCAGCCCACAAGAGGAGACGGCCCACACCGGCCAGGGCCATCTTCTACCTGCCGGGCCACCCCACACGCGCAGGGCCAGAGACAGAGAGTTAGGGGGGACCCCTCAGCCCCCACTGATTCCCCGTCCCATGTTAATGTGAAGTGTGCATGTACATGTGTGAGAGAGTTGTGTGTTTATGTCTACAATGCATTAAAATTAGTGGGTGCAGTTCGAGTATGAGGGCCCCACCACTGGCAGATGGCAGAGTCCCCCATCCCCCTCCCTGCACCCCAAGGCCCTAATGTAGCATGGACTGTGTATATAACTAAAGTGCAAAAAGCAGGTGAACAGTCGAGGCACGGGCACCCCACCGCTGGCAGACGGCAGAACCCCACCTGCCTAAACTCCTCAGCCCTAGTGTCATGTGGTGTCTAATTTAGCACTAGAACTGCCAAATCTACGCGTATTTTCGCAAATTCCCTGGGCCTAACACCTACTAGCATCCCTGCTGAGAGTTTCTTGGGCCATTGTCCTCCTGCTTTTGTTGTGCAAACACACCCATTACCTGTGAGGCCTGGCACATTTGCATTTTTTTACTCAGAGCAGCTAAAATCCAAGGCAGGCTAAACCTCTGTGTGTGACATGGAAACCTTCACAAAAGTCTGCCATATCTATACCAAATATCCCACACACTGACTGACCTGCAAATATGAAAGACACACATTCACAAAATATATGGAAGCACAAGTCTGTTTTATTTATAAAAAAAAATTGAGTGTTTCAAACTTTGCAGTGTTTGCAGACCCAGTGACCATCATCCCTGCATTTGGCGCAAGTGAATTTGTAACACTTTGCACTGGTAAACCTGCTGCGGTTTCTGTTGCAGTTCTCCTGTACCTGACACTGAGTTGTCCATACAAGTCCTGGCACAGCAGCAGCCTTCCTCTGTCCCCATAGCCTTTTGTGGCATAAATTGGCAATAGAGTTCCTTGGCTAGATGACTCAAAAATAATCTTCTTTTGCCTTCCCACCCTGTACATGCCTTGTACAGAACGTAGGAATTTGCCACCACCAGGTCCAGCATGTTGTAAAATACAGCTACTGGCCACCTGCATGTTGCTGCTCTTACGAAATACATGCGCGCCATTTGGTCCAACACATTTACACCACACTATAACAGCGGAGAGAGAGAGAGTCATGAGTGTATTTGCTTTTTTTCTACCTTCTTTCTATATAGGCCTGTATAGTACATATCAGAAAACATTGTAGCACTGATGTAAAATTATACACACATTCACATACCTTCATGTGGTTATAGTCTGTTATCGTGTTGGGTTTCCTCTTTCTGCCTTCACAGATCGCCACATCTTGGTCCAAAGAACTCAGAACACACACAATCTTGTTTTTTTAGGTGCATAAATTGTCAAGGAGACACTGCCACTTCTAAGCACTGACGCGGAGAATTCCTCTTGCTGTGCAGTGTCCTTTGAAATTGGAGGAAGTTCATACCAAACTTTATTCCCTGTGCTCAGTAGTGTTGTTTTGCGCTGAAGCAGTCTGTGTGACAGTGCCAGTGAGGTGAAGAAATTGTCCGTTGTGACATTTCTCCCGTCATCCAGAAATGGCTCCATCAGACTCATGACCATGTTCTCTGCCAGCCTCTCCCTTTTCTGGTGACTGGGGTCCTTTCCCAAGTTAGGGGACATGTTGCAGACGTATTTGGTCTCCAAATCCGTGGCCATCCAGAACTTGATCCCAAATTTGTCCGGCTTGGATGCGATATACTGCATGGACAATGAACCTTGGTCGAGAACAGCTGTACATCTATGTTCATGTTTTCTCCTGGAGTGAAACTTTCAGCACAGTTCTTGGTGAAGGCTGGCAGAGAACGTGGTCATGAGTCTGATGGAGCCATTTCTGGATGACGGGAGAAATGTCACAACGGACAATTTCTTCACCTCACTGTCACTGTCACACAGACTGCTTCACTTTACTGGGCATGGTGAATAACGTTTGCCGTGAACTTCCTCCATTGGCAAAGGACACTGCACAAGGAGAGGAATTCTCCACGTCAGTGTTTAGAATGGCGCGCATGTATTCAGTACGAGCAGCAACAAGCAAGTGGCCAGTAGCTGTGTTTTACAACATGCTGGACTTGGTGGCGGTGAATGCCTACGTTCTGTACAAAGCATCTACAGGGTGGAAAGGAAAAAGAAGATTGTTTCCGATTCTTCTAGCCAAGGAACTCCATTGCCAAATACAGGGATGATGGTCACTGGGTTTTCAAACGCTGCAAACACAGACTTTGAAAGATAGACAGACTGTGTGGGACAGTAACCACTGAGACAAAAGGCAGAAAGATGATGAAGAGATGAACCTGGAACTGAGGCACGGATACATCAATTTTTACATGAACAGCCAAACATGCAAAGCTGGAGAGATCACACAAAAACAAAATTCACTTTTGGTGTTATAATTCAGTGATGGCCAATGAAAATGAAATGACATTTTATTCTGTATGTGTATGAGCATGTCAAAAACCATGGACCATGACTTCACTCAGCTTATGACATTTATATACAAACATGCATTGGAGACTGAAGTGTTAGCATGTTTTTATTTTATTCATTTCATTCTATTAGCAACTTTTCATTCTATTTTCACTCAATTTGTTTTATAAATAACACAGACTTGTGTTTCCATATATTTTGTGAATGTGCGTCTTTCATATTTGCAGGTCAGTCAGTGTGTGGGATATTTGGTATAGATATGGCAGACTTTTGTGAAGGTTTCCATGTCACACACAGAGGTTTAGTCTGCCTTGGATTTGAGCTACTCTGAGTAAAAAATGCAAATGTGCCAGGCCTCACAGGTAATGGGTGTGTTTGCACAACAAAAGCAGGAGGAGGATGGGGCTGAAGACCTGCGAAAATCACAGCAGGGGTGACAAACACCTTGGGACTCTCAGCAGAGAATAAAAACTCGGCAAATCTAGTGCTAATGTGCAAGTAAAACCTCCCCACTGCCCCTCAAAGCCCTAGTGTTGTATGAAATGTGGTGTCCGGCCCAGGAGAGCAATAAGGGCGTGCAGGAGTGGGCCCCCCCCCGGCACCGGGGCCAGATCCCCGACTGGCCCCGATTAGTCCTCATCCCCGACCCCACACAACCGGCAGGGGCGGCCAACCGAGGGGGTTCAGGGGCGCCACATTAACAATTGTTAATAAACATTCCACTATACATCTCAAAATTTAGCACACTTAATTCATTATCTTTGATACTGTTTCAAACATTTAATGTTCCCCAAACAGCAGCAGAAGAACCACAGCTTCATCTTCCTTGTATTTTGGCTCTTCTCTGTGTCAAGAGCTCTACAAGCTCAACTTTAATATTAATTTTCCACCACTTCTACATCTTCTATCTATACCAGACCCACATCTATCTCTACACCGCCAGTTTCCTCTCTGAAGAGTCTCAGAAACAATGCCAGCATTGCCTATCACTCTCACACCCTCCCCTCCCTTACACCAGTCAGTCACACCTCCCAGTCCCCCCATAACCTCCCCAGCCTGGACAGTGGGGGGTGTCGCTGGTGAGCACTCCTCCAAACCTTTCCTCTCTCCCCAGTCGATCACCTCGTCCCACAGGTCCCAGGCTCCCCAGTGCTGGTCGTTGGTCCAGGAAACAGCTTTCGGAATTTTCATTCTGGTTAACATAATTAACTAGCCGTCTGTGATACTCTCAAAGCCAAACTAGACACTGTGAATTTTCAACGTACTCCAGACATTTGCTAAATGCTATTCACCAAGAATGCCTATGGAAAGGGATGGAGCCTTCATTAGCTGCTCGTGGGATCGAGGCTACTCCGATAGAAGCGGCCAAATTGCTAAAACTGTTTCACAACCTATACAGTAACGCTGGCGAAATCAGGACGCTGCTTCGGTACGTTATAACATCGCCATGGAAATGAACCCAGCAAACGGTTAATCTTACTTCAACAACATGGGACATTTAAAAAGTAAACGTATAGGGGCTCTTTTCAGAATAACATCTTCAGATGAAACGCATTACGACAGACCGGATGAGTAAAACCAATCATATCAACCATAAGGCTTGTTGTTTTTAAGTTTAACACAATTATTTTCTCTTACACTTTAAATATAAACAATCACATTACGAAAAATGGCCACAGCATCTACAGTTTAAGCTACTAATTTTAAATATATTTCAATTATATTTTGCGGCAATATTTGCATGAACTATATCACGACATAAAATGAAATATAAAATTAACTATGCTAACAAAACATAATCTGAAGAAATAGCAAGAAACATAGGAAGAGATGCTTCTCACCGCTGCGCCATCGCTCTGTCAGAAAGTTTATGTTCAAACTGCACTGATTTTGTTTCTATGGAAACCAGCGAAATTTTTCATTGGTCGAAAGGATGAAGATGTGTACTGACGCCATTTTCAACGAATGAAAACGAGAATTAATTGTCAGGGCGGGACGAATTTGAAGGTGAACCAATCAAAAGTAGTATGTTTAGCTCGTGCTTGTTTTGGCTGAGCGTGATTGGATTTGTTGATCTGACCGCCTTCAAGCCGTAAACCATGTATCTACTTGTCAATGGGAAACCACGCAGTTCTGTCTATAAATACTGACTGTAATTTTTTTATGACATTATGTCTTTGCTACGCAGTATTACGGTAATGCGTAATACCGCGATGTTTGGGGTGCCCCGCTGTTTTTTTTTCCATAGCTGGTGAACGCAATTAGCATTTTAGCCACGTTGGTAGGTCCGCTTTTGAGAAAGAACACTATAGTTCTTGTTATTCACATTCTGTGTCCTGGTGTTTTTAATTTCTCATAATGTGAACAAAGATATGTCATATACAAGTTTTTTGAGAGACTAAATTTTGGTTTGATTTATAATTTATTTAATGGTAAATAAAGTTCTTATATAGCCATTTTAGAATTAGTGCAGTCTTTCGTTTAGAATTAGCGCAATATTCTTAAAAACTGCATGTTCAAACCAAACGCCATGCCATAATAACTGCTTTACAGATATTTCATTCAGGAATCTATGGAGGGTATACTGTAGGTAGGCCTGTTTGTGTGTGTGTGCGCGCGCGTTTGGGTGGGTGGTTATGTACATAGTGCTATAAAAACATGTTATTTTGACTTTGTAGGGACATGTTTTCGGTCCCGAAAGTAAGATACTGAATTTTATTAAATTCTGTGAATGCAGTCAAATGAATAATTCAAAAAGTCTTGCATTTTGTTTGGTTGCTTACTGTTACTGCTTGGTAACTACTGCAATGTTTAAGGTTGCCATAGTTAGGATTGGGGTTACGCCCATACAAATGAATGGAGAATCCCCACAAAGATTCAAATACCTAATCTGTGTGTGTGTGTGTGTGGAGTAGGTGTATATTACATTGTGGGGACCAAATGTCCCCCACAATGTGACAAAAACCCCGTTATTTTGATGTTTTGGGGGGCATTTTCAGGTACTCACAAAGATCTGTAAATACAGTCAAAAAACTAAAAATGCCAAAAGTCTTGTATTTGGTTTGGTTACATATGGTTAAGGTTAGGGGTTGGTAGGGGTTAAAGTTGTCATGTTGGGATTACAGTTTTCCCCATAGAAATGAATGGAGAGTCCCCACGAAGATATGATTACACAGCTGTATGTGTGTGTGTGTTGTGTGTGGTATCAGATCAGTCCCTGAGAGTTCAGTAGTCAGGCGCCATGTTTCTGAGTCTGGTTGTGGAGGCCTAAATGCTTTTCCAGATGCCAGAGTGAAAAGATTATGTGAGGGGTGGGTGCGGTCATCCACAATGTTGGTGGCTTTGCGGATGGAGCGTGTGATGTGAATGTCCATGATGGAGGGGAGAGAGACTCTAATAATCTTCTCAGCTATCCTCACTATCCGCTGGTCTTATGATCTGAGGCGAGGCAGTTCCCAATTCAGACCGTGATGCAGCTGCTCAGGATGCTCTTGTCTAAGGAATCAAAAATGTGGTTCCATGGGGTTCCAGACAGTGACCTTTTTTGGAGACAGTGAGACTCCAAGTGAGATTTTATACCTAGGTGCACCAGTTATGACATTGGTCAGGTAGGCTGTGGTCTGTTAGTTGGTGACAAGTGGCTGGTGATCCATGCAACCCAAGCAGAAGTGAGCAGAACTTGTATCAGCCAAATAGACAGGAGAAAGCGGATTTTTCATTGGACTTCAGGACTCCTGAGTAACAGATAAAGACAGAGAAACAGCAAAGTTATGGAGAATCAGGAAGTAAGTGCCAGTCTGCGCAGATCTGAGGTCAGTGAGACACACATAAGGCTCCTCTGATGCTCCTCTTCATCCGCTGATGGGCCTCCAGGTGAGAATCACAAATCAAACATAATAACAACTGACACAAAGGCCTGAGGTCAGACCCTCTGTATGCAGCACACAGTGTGTCTGCAGTCTCACCCTCACATCGTGTATGATGACATTTCTGCTTTTTAGATTAAGTGCCTGTCTGAGAATAACTTCTGCATCATGCTAATTATTTAGCTGTTTCGTGCTCATGGGCAAAAGAAAAATGAGGATTAAGTTAAATATATCAGAAATAAATTTCTAATGTGGCTCAAGGCCACAGTAAAGTGGACCATCACATCAAGTAAGTACAAAACAGCCTTTACTAATACGCTAAGGGTTAAAACAACATATAAGATGTGCATAATCTGACAGTATATCAGCGTGAGAGCAAGGCTGGCCCTGGAAGTGGTGTGCATGCAATGGCAGAGCAAAGTTAGAGACACCCGCTAAAAACTTTCATTTCATCTCACTTGCTCCTTTCTTCTTTTTCCTTCTTTTTTTCCCTCCTAATCTGTCCATCCTCTTCGGCCAGCTCACCCACTGCATCACCATGCCGCCTAAAAATGAAATAAATAAATTTTTTAAATTTAAAAAATGAAATCGATCAACATGAGAGGCCTATACTGAGTTTATAGAACCCCTCATGGTAAAGCAAACATATTTGTCACAGCAGTGCATTCAGACCATGATTCTGCTAAAGCTGCCGGACAGGACAAAGGGAAAAAAAAGAAGAAGGTGGGGGTCAGTGCAGCAGTGGGTAGTTCAGGTCCAGAATGTAAAAATCCAGACCAAGATTTAGTTTCAACCAAACAGCTGAGTACTCTGTATCAGTGTCATTCTTAAAGTCGTGTTTCAACTTCTGGCAAAGTTCTCCCAGGAGCCTATCTCTGTTGTATGTACAGTCGGCATGTAATTCATTCCTGCCCAGGTCCCTGACAAACAGTTGGAGGCAGAATTACTTGTTATCAGAGTATGTGAATTTTTACACACACCAGCAGCTGTGACAGAATAAGATATTTCCTTTATACTGCTGCCACATAGTGGACACAAAGAAGACTGCAGTCAATTCTAAAATCAGTCGGTCAACATGCTACCACCACAGACTATAATCGGGAAGTGATCAAACTTCATGGAACAATATGAATATAAACAAACAGATGTAGTAAGTATATTGTGCAAAATGTATCTTCATCTTAACTACGCTGAATGGTGGAGTCCCAGAGTAAGTGATCCTCACCTGGAGGCCCATCAGTGAAGAAGAGGATGAAAAGGAGCATCAGAGGAGCCTTATGTGTGTATCGCTGACCTCAGATCTGTGGAGACTGACACTGACTTCCTGACTCTCCTTAACCTCACTGCCTCCCTTTTTGTGGGTTTTAAATGTTTAAAAATCATCCATCTATCTTTGATTTTCATAAACTGTTTGTGCACTGATGCATTTCCTGTCTATTTCTTGTCTGTAAAAAGGAAAACAGTTTGATGCTGCTGTTGTCCTGCTCTTACCAGGAATAAATATTTTGATTTCATCTAGAATCTTATCATTTTAGAAACATGATTTCATAGCAAAATTATTGATAGCTGGTCTTCACAGTGAATCATTCATGCTCACAGAATTTAAACTACAAACAAATTAATCAAATAAGTCTAGTTCTTTTCTAAACTGTTACTTCCTCATATTGCAAATGAGCAAAGAGCAGTGAAATCAGACTTATTCTGAAAAGCAGAAAAGTCGTCATACAGGATGTGAGTGTGAGACTCTGCAGAAACACTGTGTGCTACATACAGAGGGTCTGACCTCAGGCCTTTGTTTCAGTCTTTATTATGTTTTATACAGTTTTAAAATGTCACTGCAGTAGGTCCTTTTCATATGTGTGGATCAGCACAAATCATGAGGTCCGTTAGGAAGGTGTCTGTATGACAGGGGTGGGGGTATCCTGGGGGGGGGGGGATGGGTGGGGGCAAAGTCAGGTAATTCACTTCATCTGGGTCTTATCAGCAGTCCTGTGTTTCTCTCAGCACCACAATGATGTTTCACACATAATGGGGTCCGTGGGCCTCCTCAGTTATATTCAGGCTTTCAAAGTTCTTCAATCATAAAAAGTCACATGGATCTGACACTCTGACACTGTTATATTAATTTGTTTAAATTCATTGAAAATACTATATATTACAGCTAGTATTTGGATCCGTCTGCTCTTTATCCGTTCCTCACTGGCATACCTGGGTCTTTGTGCAGTGCTTTCCGGAAGCATCAGAACCATTCATAAGGGAATCTATGTGTGGCTGCCCTCTAGTGGATACACAAAATTCGGCTACTTAAGTAATTTGACTATATTTCCCTCCTAGTTTAGTTTAGTTCCTAATTTAATTTAACAGATGAAACTGAAGGCAGAGCTGGAAATTAGTTTAGTCATGACTTCAGAAGTTACGCTGACAAGGGATTCTGTACAATCAGAGATGAAGCTGCTGGATGGGCTGGTCATCGCCTGCTTTTTCTGACTGATGTAGGTCTGGATGTAAAGTTACAAACTGCTTAATGTGTATCAATCTGTTTTATAATGTTCACACAAAAAAGTGCTTTTAATGTGTCTGCACCTTGTATCTCCCACAATGTGCTTCTGCATTTGATATCTTCTTGACTTGGGGATAAAGAGATTTAACTGGATGGATTTTACTTTTGTGAAGCACTACAGTCCAAAGCTGAACTGATTGTTCAAAGCTTTTTGGTTTTTAAGCAAAACTACTTCATTTAATTTATCTGAAACCCACTTTGCGCCTTTCTAGACTCAACAAAGCATCATTGCCAACAAAATAAGTGAGTTACAGTTAAATCAGGTAAAGAAGTTTCATTTGGAATTTACTGATCCAGGTTTTCAGCACCACGGACACCAACTAGACTTACTGTCATTTAATGGGAGTGAAAGCAGAAACCAATAGATCACACAGGGATATTTTCATTTGATGGTGTCTTTCTTTTTACTTTTGATATGCCGTCTTCCTCCTTAGCTGATATGTGAGGCTGCTGTCAGCTGAGACAAGCTGGTGTGATTTTACGCAGAGTGATAAGTGGGCGGTCCTGTTTTCGTGTGTTACATTTTCATTTGATTTTGGCCAATATGTATGTGGTACTGTTTCCTCCTTAACTGATATGCACAGGCTGTTGTTAGCAGAGACAAGCTGGTGTATTTGTACCGCAGATTGAAAAGTGGGCGTTCCCGATTACATCACTCTTTTAAAGAGTCCCTGATTGGTGGGCTCTGACGTGGAGGGGTGACCTAAAAACTCCAAACCATTTATCCATCCATCCATCCATCCATTTTCCAAACCGCTTATCCTACTGGGTCGTGGGGGGTCCGGAGCCTATCCCGGAAGCAATGGGCACGGGAACAACCCTGGATGGGGGGCCAGCCCATCGCAGCCAAACCATTTAAGTTTGTGAAATTTATTTTTAATAATTACCAATTTCAGAAAAATATGAAATGTTTTGTAAAGTATCAATTTATTAATCATGTATTCAAACAAATTATGACCAGTATAAAAGACACATACAAAACTGTACAAAAGTCTTGGGCTGTCGAAGAAAATGATGTTCAAATGATCTTCATCTTGGTCTAGAATTATAATATTTTGTCCGTGAAAGTGTGGCAGCCCAGTCATTTCAAAATCTCTTCTAAAGTTAGTAAAACATTTGCACCAACCATCCAATAGACCTATATCTTTTTATAACACAACTCCTATGGCTAATCAATGCATCATTAACATTTTGTCACGGGAGACGGCAGCGATCGCGGGCAGGCGGGTAAGAAGCAGGCAGACAGCCGAGAATCAGGGCAAACGAGGGGTTTAATCTCAGGGACGAGGGCACGAACATCAACTGACATCAATGACGGACAAAGGACTCGGGTAAGACACGGACTGAAATACACAGGACTGAGCAAATTAACTAGATACAGCTGGGTACAATCGGGAGAAAACACGTGGGTAATCAGGGGGCGTGGCACACAGGAGGAGCGGACGAGCCGGGCATGACACATTTGTTTAATTAAATTAATTAATTAAGTGAGCTGGTGGCAGAATTTAACAAATACATGGAATGGCTGGGGTGCCCCTGAGGAGAGGTTTAGGATCCAAAGCGTGGTTCATCTAGCGATCCAACAAGGCATCAGTAACTTTATGGAGAAAAGAAGAAATTCTTGTTAGTTTTTATTGTGTCACTTTTAATTTGCATATATTTTTATGATAATTGTGTTTTTGTTCTGAGCAAATATACACAACCCAATTAAATAGCATTAAACGTTTTCTTTGATGGCCCAAGACTTTTGCATAGTACCATATTTTTTCAGAATCAAGAGACAATTTAATAAAAACCAGTCTTACCTTCACAAGATAACGATTATTAAACATTAACCAGCAGGTGGCAGCAAAGCACTTGTGAATAAGTGGCCAATACGTGGTTGTACAGGTTGCCAGCAGATAATCATCCCCTCTGTGTTTAACTGACTCTCATGCTATGACTGTACAGACTGAGCAGGGCCGAGTGAGAGAGGCCTCACTGCAGTTAGCATAACCGTTTATTTTACAGCTCGTCTGACTCATTCTACTCCACGAAGGTCATCTCCTCTGCCAGCTTCCTCTGATCCAGGGAGACCCTCTGCTTCTCTCTGATTGGTTCCAGCTTTCTACAGGAGGTCCAGTGCAGCTGAATGGTGATGATAGTGCAAATCAGGTAAAACACACCAGTCCCAGCTTTCAGTACAGCATCCAGAACCTGCTCCCACCTGTGAGACATATAATACACCAGTGTGTCTGTCAGTCACACATATCACATTTAAACTTGAAGAGCAAAACAGTGAATCTATTCTGACTGAAGTAAGTAAGACTAAGAAAAGGTCACTCTTGAAACTGAAATATAAATTATGAAAGATATTCTACAGAGAAAATGATTAGATGGAGAACAATGAATTAGTGTTCACATCCCAGGGCACTGATAGTGAACAGGTGAGATAAATGATTTTATTAACATATTTTAATGTATCTATTGTATCAGGGTGGCATGGTGGTGCAGTGGTTTGCACTGTCGCCTCACTCCTCTGGCACGTGTACTCAAGTCTTCGCTGGAATTCCGTGTGTATGGAGTTTGCATGCTCCCCCTGTGTCATTGTGGGGTTTCCTCCAGGGACTCTGATTTCCCCCCACAGTCCAAAAACATGCTGAGGCTAATTGGAGTTGTCAAATTGCCGGTAGGTGTGCTTGTGCGAGGGAATGGAGTGTGAGCGTGTCCTGCAATGGGTTGGCACCCTGTCATGGGACGTTCCCTGCCTTGCGCCCATAGGGACCCTGAGTTAGACAAGCAGTTTCAGACAATGGATGGATGCAGCACTGGAACAGATATTACAGAGTACAACTGTAACACTGGTCTACGCTGCAATGAAAAACCACCTACAGACATGTTAGTCAGTCTGCACACCATTAGTAACAATTCATCCTCACAAAGATGAAAAAATGCCTGAATTATGTTGCAAGCTACATGGATTTGTCTGGATTTGTATACATAACAAGTGACTGGCTGTATGTCTGTGGAAAATGCTGTGATTTTTGTCATATTACAGACTGATCATAAACTAGAAGACACACATTCAATATTAAAGACACCAATTAGCCTGACTGTGCGTTTTTGGATTGTTGGAGGAAACCCACACAGCATGTGGAGAACATGCAAACTCCACACAGACAGAGCAGAAGCCAGATTCAAACCCCTAAACATGGAGGCGTGAAGCAACAGCGCCGCCTACTGGACCACCGTGCCACTATCATTGAAACAATAATCCCAATAAATAACTCTGTTTCACAACAGCTGATAAATAGGGGATTATCCCCACAAAGAAGCACAAACCCCTTCGTGAGTGAAACTGCTGGGTTGATTAGTATGTATCTATTTATATTCAAGCATAAATAATTCACAGGCAGATTTAAATCAATTACTTATGTTTAACAGTAATATGAACTGGAATCTGCAGGATTCCACAACCAGCCACCAATACCAGCCAGTGTCCTTCCTCTCCAGTGTCCTTCCTCTTCCTCTTCATTGTCACAATGAAGGTTTTATTTTCTGTGTCATCCCTGATCAGGACAGGCCTCCCATGCAAACTCACTGATCTCTCTGAAGCACAGGAGCCCCCAATCTTACACCACATCCTTTGTCTTTTGTTGTTTCCATAGTAACACTGACACTGTCTCCATCCACACCCGTCACCTCCTGTTTGTCCACTGACAGCCCTGGAGGTCTTCAACACACAGGTAAAACACTCAACGATTTCCACAGCAATGAAATGTTTATGAATATCAGCCCATTACAACATACATACTGTATGTAAATGTTTGGCCAACCCCTGACATTTTTTAACATATTGCTTATCATATTTAACCTCATGAAGTCGCCCGATTTAGCTGACACTGTTACTTCTTCCAAGTCTCGTTTATCATATTGAATTAAATTAAAATGCAGATTTTTAAAATATTAAAACATTTTTCCATCAGTGTTTGTGTTAAGGTCCTTCCTTTTTGACTCAGTGACATGTTACATACTGTGCATCTCATTGGCTACAGTCCGCAGTACAGACATCTTACCATCAGTGACTGACAGATTAACCTGATCAGAGAGGCTCCACTGTACTTCACACCACACCAGTACCGATCGGAATCCTCAGCTGTCAGATTGTTGATGGTCACAGTGAAGACTCGCTGGTCAGGATCATCTCTGACTCACACTTTACCCTCCTGTGGAGAGTCAGTGTGTACTATGGGAGTACATGACTTCACATTATACCCTCTGCACCAGTACGGGACTCCACTCCAACAACCGCTGCAAAAACCGCGCCTCCCTGAGAGCCATCACCCATCAGCTCATCAGCCACTGCAACCAACTGCAAAGACCTCCCTCTTTCCTGCATCCAAGTAAACCAACTTCCTTTCCTTTCTAACAACCTAAACTGTCCTTTTCACCTGCTATATTTCTTTAGGTTTATATTCCTACAAACTGCTTGCTTTGCAGAACAGTTTTTCCCTTTTTAGGTTAATCATTTTAAATCTGGTCACTGCATTTTCATGATTACATCGTTTGTGTCTTTTCCGTTATTTCATGTTTATTGTTTGTTAGGTATAATGTCTGTCTTATGTTAGTTGTAGGAATAAATGTATGTCTTTTTACACAACTTCAGCCTCCGTCATTGAGTGCTCACAATAGTCCCTGCCTCTGCGATCTGGCTACTACGCTCTGAAACCTCAAACTCGCCTGAAATATCGCGAGACTCTCTCTCATTGGCCGTGAGGGGAGCTTCGCTACCGATCGTTTACATTACCTGGTGACCCAGCTCGCTGGACGAGCCTACTAACCCAGGTTATTAAGCGATACGGGTTATTAATGAATCCCATTTAAGTCTCACATTAACAGACTCACTGGGATTCGCATTTGAGTTTGGAGGAGCCGACCATTCGGCATAACAATTGGTTACTAATCAGCATCAAATAATAATTAATTAAAAGTTAATTAATTTCAAAACATATTGGTGGAGATATTAAAATATACCTGAGCTAATAATTCCTACAGCTGTCAGATTGTTGATGGTCACAGTGAAGACTCGCTGGTCAGGATCATCTCTGACTCACACTTTACCCTCCAGTGGAGAGTCAGTGTGTACTATGGGAGTACATGACCTC
The DNA here is from genome assembly GCF_023856365.1 of Brienomyrus brachyistius. Taxonomy (NCBI): domain Eukaryota; kingdom Metazoa; phylum Chordata; class Actinopteri; order Osteoglossiformes; family Mormyridae; genus Brienomyrus; species Brienomyrus brachyistius. Next base: position 5,826 of record NW_026043089.1, on the reverse strand, counting down.
ACATTATACCCTCTGCACCAGTATTTCACATGAGTTTTATATCTGTCACCATAGGAACATGGGATTGTTACAGATCATCCTTTCTGTACACAGGCCCATTTCACTGTAGACACACTGTCAGCACCTGTGGGGAAAATAATTAACTGAATAAGGATTTTCCATCTTATGACATCTCTAAGTAATTATGCTTGGTTTGTGTAATACTTAGATTAGGTCATGTGTAATTAACAGAACAGTGATGATGTATAAAAGTCAAAGACCATCATTTTACTATAAGAACAAGGAAAACAAAACTAGTGTCTGATCTTGGGAAGGGCTTCAGCAGGATGTGGGATCGGGAATCTGAGCCTGGCAGTGTGTTCTAGGGTCTGAGAGGAAAACCAGGACCTTAAATCCCTAGTAAAAGGCCTAGATGAGGGTTTCCGGTAATGGCGGCTTGCTGAGAAGACGTGCCCACTTCTGCTCCGCTATGTTTCTGTAAAATCCTGAATAATACTCGTTTATTGGACGTTGAACAAGACCAGTAGTGATGCCTCTCTCGCAAAAGAAACTTGGTAAAAACATTAGTAGACCGACTCAGTCGAAATTGTCTAACTTCACTTCTAAGTCGAGCTCCGAGGCTAGCTGTGAAGCTAATGTTAGTGGTGAAGATAGCGAGAATAATACCAACACCTGTCAGGTGATGGAGGAGAAAATTGACAAGCCAAATGAGAGGGGAAAGACGGTCGAAAGCTTAGACGCAGTACTGGCGGCTATTGCAAACTTGAAATCGGATTTTTCCTCCAAACTGGACGGTATTTTGTCAGCAATAGAGACTGTGAGGAAGGATGTTAATGAGTGTGCTAAGCGGGTCGGTGAGGCGGAGGCCCGGATATCTGCAGCAGAAGATAGTATCACCACCTTGGAAGCAAAGGCACGGACTCTTGAAAATAACAACAAAGATCTCGAAGACAAAGTGCTGGATCTGGAGGCCAGATCGCGACGTTCTAACTTGAGACTTGTTAACCTGCCCGAGGGCGCGGAAGGAGAGGACGCGTGCGTCTTCTTGGAAAACTGGCTGCCGGAGGCTCTGAACTTGGCACCGCTACATACCGCTCTGACGCTGGAGAGAGCTCATCGGATCGGCCAGAAGAATACGTCAAACACCGCTGCACCGAGGACAATGATCATGAAGTTCCTAAATTACAAGGATAAAATGACCGTGATAAGAGCTGCCAGGGCAAAGGGACAGATTCTTTTCAAGAACCGTCCGGTGAGATTTTATGAGGACCTGGCGACTGGTGTACACAGAAAACAGAAAGAGTTTAACGCCGTGAGACAACAGCTTCGCTCCATGGGGATCCGGTACGGCATGATTCCTCCCGCGCGACTGATAGTGACATACAACGGAAAGTCTCGCATCTTTAACCAGCCAGGTGAAGCGGAGAATTTTGTGAAGGCTCTGAGGTCAGAAAGTGGACTGGGTTGAGAATGTAATCATTGACATGCTGTGTGTTGGCATGAAGGAATAATTACTGAGCTTTAAGTTTTAAAAGAAGAGTGAAAGAGAAAGGCCAATTTGTTATATTTGTTTATCGGTCCAGAGGCTTACAGCTACTATTAGTAGCCTAATTTTCTTAATGTATCCAATAACGAGTTTTTCTGTTTATGTAGCGGGGTGGGGTAGGGGGGAAAGGTGTTTAGGCATAGTCGGTTGATCCTCACTTTTGGGTGGAACAACCTTTAGCTGTTAGACAGGTACCAGTATATATAGGGGGAGGGAAATGGGTACCAAAGTTCAAGTTAAAGGGGTATGTTCAATACTTATTGTTGTGGGTGTAGTTTTTGACATTCAGATGTTATTTGTTTCTCTATCCTTTAATATTTCAAATGTGTTGGGAAGCTCATTTAGTGCTGTGTGTTATGTCTGGTGGAATAAGAATAAAAATTTCTTCTTGGAACTGCAGAGGACTACAAAAACTGGAGAAGGTAAAACAAGTAATGACTAGGGTGAAATCTATGCACTCTGATATCATGCTACTTCAGGAAACACACCTGTTGTCTAGTCAAGAGGCGAAGATTAGGAGGAGGTGGCAGGGCAGTATATATTCTGCACCCTTCACCTCTCAGGCAAGAGGTGTTATGATTTTGATCCACAAATCTATACCATTCCATGTGACAAGGGTTATTAAAGACAAGGCGGGGAGATATATTATTTTACAGGGCACACTTATTACGGAAAAAATAATCCTGATAAATATCTATGCTCCAAACATTGACGACCCAAAGTTTTTTCATAATCTTTTTTTGACAGCATCATCTCTGTCTGGTAGCTTTATTATAGGAGGGGATTTTAATTGTACATTGAATCCAGAATTGGATAGGAGCTCAGGTATTGATTTCTCGCATCCTAAAAGTAGACAAACTATTCAACATTTTATGAAAGAACTTGATCTGAGGGATATTTGGAGGGATATGAACCCCAAGGTCTTAAAATACTCCTGCTACTCAAATACACTTTTTTTTTTTTTTTTTTTTTAGTTTCTGGCAATATGAGGTACAAAATAAAGGATTGTCACTACGATAGCATTTTAATATCTGACCATTCGCCAAACTCATTAATATATGAAGGTTTAAGACTAAAAAGAGATCCCCCTAGATGGAGATTTAAACAAAAATAGACAATCAAATAAATATTTATTTTGAAACTAATACGGATTAAACGTCACCCTGCACAAGGTGGGAAGCATTTAAGGCCTACGTAAGAGGTCAGATTATTAGTTTTACAAGTTATAGAGCAAACCAAACTTATAAGAAAACAAAAAAGTTGGAGGCGGAGATTGAGCTGCTTGAGGGAGAATACTTTCAAACCTTTTGTCCAAGAGTCCATCAAAAGCTTTTATTACTAAGAACACAGTATAACGAACTTTCTGCTTCTAAAGCAGCCTCACATCTTTTGCGTCTTAAACAATCATTCTATGACCAAGGGGAAAAGCCCGGGAAATTATTAGCCTGGCGCCTCCGACAATTACAAAATGAGAAAAACATTACTTCAGTTGTAAACAGTGGTGGACAGATCATTGTTGACCCTCTAGGAATTAATGAAACTTTTAAGTTTTTTTTTTATGAAAAACTATACAGCTCAGACATAACACATATGGGACAAGAGCAAAATCTCTTCTTAGATACCCTTCAGATACCTAGCATTTCAGAACTAATAAGTGCAGACCTTAATACACCTATAACAAAGGAGGAAATATCTATAGCAATAGATCATTTGAAAACAGGTAAAACCCCAGGCCCAGATGGGCTGCCGACAGAAATTTATAGGAAATTTAAAACTAAATTGCTGTCCCCTCTTTTTGACATGTTCGCGGATTCATTTGAGAAGGGAATCCTTCCGGCTTCATTAAGAGGAGCTCTGATAACTTTACTACCCAAACCAGGTAAACCGTGCAATAAATGTGGAAACCTAAGACCAATAAGTCTTCTTAATGTGGATTTAAAGATACTTTGTAAAATTTTGGCTCGAAGACTGGAGAGATTCTTACCTGATCTAATTCCCTGTGACCAGAATGGGTTTATTGCAGGTAGACAGGGATTTCATAATGTGAGACGAGTGTTGGATATTCTTCATAATCAGGAAGGAAAAACAGACAATGCTTTACTATCACTGGATGCCAAAAAGGCCTTTGATAGAGTTGAGTGGCCCTACTTATTTGAAATATTAAAAAGATTTGGCTGTGGGGATAATTTCTGTCGGTGGATTAGACTTCTATATAATGAACCATATGCTGAAATACTGACAAATGGAATTATATCTAAACCATTTGAAATTAAACGGGGATGCAGGCAAGGGTGCCCTTTGTCCCCCTTATTGTTTATTTTAGCAATTGAACCGTTTGCCATTGCGGTGCGGTCTCATAAAAACATAACTGGTTTATCAGTAAATCAACAGGAACATAGAATTGCTTTATTTGCAGATGATGTCATCCTTTTTTTGGAAAAACTGAAAGATTCTATCCCAGCCTTGTTGGATTTATTACACACATTTGGACGGATATCAGGATATAAAGTGAACAAAGAAAAATCTTCATTAATGATACTTAGCTCAGAAGAGAGAAGAAGTGCCGGAAATTCCTTCCAATTCAAAATGGTAGACTGTTTTACCTATCTCGGGATTAGGATAGTGCCATGTTTGAGAGACATTGTTGGAGCTAACTACACCCCTATGATAAATTCCATCATCTCATCTGTAGATAGATGGAAACCCTTGCCCTTGTCACTTATAGCAAGAATTAATGTTCTTAAACTAAACATAATGCCCAAACTTCTGTACTTGTTCCAGAACATTCCATTGTCACCTCCTGCTAATTTATTCTCACACCTGAAAAAAATGTTTGTACGTTTTTTGTGGAATAATAGACGACCGAGGCTGCGTTTATCACTCTTGTACTTACCGTATGAAAGAGGAGGCCTCAAATGTCCCAATCCACTTTGGTACTATTGGGCAGCTCAATTGAGGACTATGATGTATTATTTTACAGATAAATCCCTCCCGCCTTGGATGAATATTGAAAACTGCTCGGTACCTCTTCCCCTTCCCCAATACCTATATTCAGCAAAAGTCAAAATGTTGAAAAAAAAGACAAAAAATCCTATAGTCAGAAATATGATTATAATCTGGTATCAGGTTAAGAAATATCTGGGTGAATCCACCTCTCTCGCACGCTTCAGCCCAATATGGGGTAATCATTTTTTCCCTCCAGGCAGAGCAGACCCTGGTTTTAGGAAGTGGGCTGACAAAGGTTTAAAGACAATAGGGGACCTCATGGGATCAGAGGATGAGACTTTGATGTCATTTGAGGAGTTGATTGCCAAGTATGATATTCCATGCAAACATCGATTTAAATATCTACAAATGAGAAACTTTATTGGATTATCTCAAAATCAATGCTTGTCAATCCCTCCGTTATCCACATTGGAAACAGAAATGAAAAAAGATTGCTTTGGAAAGGGAATAATCTCCAAACTATATAATATATTAGTAGAGGGTTCCCCTGAATCTTCTTTAGGGAAACTTAATGCCTGGAGGGAAGACTTACAGGAGGACTTATCCTCCGAAGACTGGGAGGAGGCATGTGCTGAAGCACAAACACAAACTACCAGTACCCGTCTTAAAGTACTGCAATATAATTGGCTAATGAGGACATATGTGACTCCAGAAAAGCTTAATAAGTATAATGGTGATAGCCCAGACTTGTGTTTCAGGTGTGGAGAGGAGAAAGGGACATTCTTCCACTGTATCTGGGAATGCAATAAAGTACAATTGTTTTGGAAAGAGATCAAACAAGCTCTGGATACTATATTGGGTATACAATTAGATCTTGACCCTAAACTATTTATTTTAGGTTTATATCCTGATGGACATCTTATGTCTAGAAAGATAATTACCCCGCCATGGACTTATGTCTACTATTAGCAAAAAGAGTCATAGCACTCTCATGGAGGAAGACCAGTAAACCAAAACTCATTAACTGGATAAAGGAACTGTCCACAAACTTTACCTATGGAGAAAATTACTTACATTGTCAAGGGAAAACTGTCACTTTTTCAAAACATTTGGGGTCCCTTTATGCAATATATGGAAAATGTGGATCTTAGTAGTATTGTGAATGAGGCAGATGAGATGTAATTGATGTCGGCCCTCTGCAGCTTCCTAAACTAAAAAAATTTGAGTTTGTAATTTTGAACAATACAGAACAGTACAATTGAGGTGGAGTTGAGCAACCTTGGAAAATAGAGAACTTATTTGTTGTTGGGGTTTTTTATTTATTTATTTATTTA
>NW_026043088.1:0-58806 GCF_023856365.1 Brienomyrus brachyistius | reverse complement strand
AATATGCTAATATGCTAATATGCTAATATGCTAATATGCTATGCTAATATGCTAATATGCTAATATGCTAATATGCTATGCTAATATGCTAATATGCTAATATGCTAATATGTTAATATGCTTGCTAATATGCTAATATGCTAATATGCTAATATGCTAATATGCTATGCTAATATGCTAATATGCTAATATGCTAATATGCTATGCTAATATGCTAATATGCTAATATGCTAATATGCTAATATGCTAATATGCTAATATACTATGCTAATATGCTAATATGCTAATACACTAACACGCTATGCTAATATGCTAATATGCTAATATGCTAATATGCTAATATATTAATATGCTAATATGCTATGCTAATATGCTAATATGCTAATATACTATATGCTAATATGCTAATATGCTAATATGCTATGCTAATATGCTAATATGCTAATATGCTAATATGTTAATATGCTAATATGCTAATATACTAATATACTAATATGCTAATATGCTAATATGCTATGCTATGCTAATATGCTAATATGCTAATATGCTAATATGCTAATATGCTATGCTAATATGCTAATATGCTAATATGCTAATATGCTAATATGCTAATATGCTAATATGCTATGCTAATATGCTAATATGCTAATATGCTAATATGCTAATATGCTAATATGCTAATATGCTATGCTAATATGCTAATATGCTAATATGCTAATATGCTAATATGCTAATATGCTATGCTAATATGCTAATATGCTAATATGCTAATATGCTAATATGCTATGCTAATATGCTAATATGCTAATATGCTAATATGCTAATATGCTAATATGCTAATACACTAACACGCTATGCTAATATGCTAATATGCTAATATGCTAATATGCTAATATGCTAATATGCTATGCTAATATGCTAATATGCTAATATGCTAATATGCTAATATGCTAATATTCTATGCTAATATGCTAATATGCTATGCTAATATGCTAATATGCTAAAATGCTAATATGCTAATATGCTAATATGCTATGCTAATATGCTAATATGCTAATATGCTAATATGCTAATATGCTAATATGCTAATATGCTATGCTAATATGCTAATATGCTAATATGCTAATATGCTAATGTGCTAATATGCTATGCTAATATGCTAATATGCTAATACACTAACACGCTATGCTAATATGCTAATATGCTAATATGCTAATATGCTAATATGCTAATATGCTATGCTAATATGCTAATATGCTAATATGCTAATATGCTAATATGCTAATACGTTAATATGCTAACACGCTATGCTAATATGCTAATATGCTAATATGCTAATATGCTAATATGCTAATATGCTAATATGCTATGCTAATATGCTAATATGCCATGCTAATATGCTAATATGCTATGCTAATATACTAATATGCTAATACGCTAACACGCTATGCTAATATGCTAATATGCTAATATGCTAATATGCTAATATGCTAATATGCTAAGCTAATATGCTAATATGCTATGCTAATATGCTAATATGCTATGCTAATATGCTAATATGCTAATATGCTAATATGCTAATATGCTAATATGCTAATATGCTATGCTAATATGCTAATATGCTAATATGCTAATATGCTAATATGCTATGCTAATATGCTAATATGCTAATATGCTAATATGCTAATACACTAACACGCTATGCTAATATGCTAATATGCTAATATGCTAATATGCTAATATGCTATGCTAATATGCTATGCTAATATGCTATGCTAATATGCTAATATGCTAATATGCTAATATGCTAATATGCTAATATGCTATGCTAATATGCTAATATGCTAATATGTTAATATGCTAATATGCTAATATGCTAATATGCTATGCTAATATGCTAATATGCTAATATGCTAATATGCAATGCTAATATGCTAATATGCTAATATGCTAATATGCTATGCTAATATGCTAATATGCTAATATGCTAATATGCTAATATGCTATGCTAATATGCTAATATGTTAATATGCTAATATGCTAATACGCTAATATGCTAACACGCTATGCTAATATGCTAATATGCTAATATGCTAATATGCTAATATGCTAATATGCTAATATGCTAATATGCTAATATGCTATGCTAATATGCTAATATGCTATGCTAATATGCTAATATGCTATGCTAATATGCTAATATGCTAATACGCTAACACGCTATGCTAATATGCTATGCTAATATGCTAATATGCTAATATACTAATATGCTAATATGCTAATATGCTATGCTAATATGCTAATATGCTAATATGCTATGCTAATATGCTAATATGCTAATATGCTATGCTAATATGCTAATATGCTAATATGCTAATATGCTAATATGCTATGCTAATATGCTAATATGCTAATATGCTATGCTAATATGCTAATATGCTAATATGCTAATATGCTAATATGCTAATATGCTATGCTAATATGCTAATATGCTAATATGCTAATATGCTAATATGCAATGCTAATATGCTAATATGCTAATATGCTAATATGCTAATATGCTAATATGCTATGCTAATATGCTAATATGCTAATACACTAACACGCTATGCTAATATGCTAATATGATAATATGCTAATATGCTAATATGCTAATATGCTAATATGCTAATATGCTAATATGCTATGCTAATATGCTAATATGCTAATATGCTAATATGCTAATATGCTAATATGCTAATATTTTAATACGCTAATATGCTAAGCTATGCTAATATGCTAATATGCTAATATGCTAATATGCTAATATGCTAATATGCTATGCTAATATACTAATATGCTAATATGCTAATATGCTAATATGCTAATATGCTAATATGCTATGCTAATATGCTATTATGCTAATATGCTAATATGCCATGCTAATATGCTATGCTAATATGCTAATATGCTAATATGCTAATATGCTAAGCTAATATGCTAATATGCTATGCTAATATGCTAATATGCTATGCTAATATGCTAATATGCTAATATGCTAATATGCTAATATGCTAATATGCTAATATGCTATGCTAATATGCTAATATGCTAATATGCTAATATGCTAATATGCTAATATGCTATGCTAATATGCTAATATGCTAATATGCTAATATGCTAATATGCTAATACACTAACACGCTATGCTAATATGCTAATATGCTAATATGCTATGCTAATATGCTATGCTAATATGCTATGCTAATATGCTAATATGCTAATATGCTAATATGCTAATATGCTATGCTAATATGCTAATATGCTAATATGTTAATATGCTAATATGCTAATATGCTAATATGCTATGCTAATATGCTAATATGCTAATATGCTAATATGCAATGCTAATATGCTAATATGCTAATATGCTAATATGCTAATATGCTAATATGCTATTCTAATATACTAATATGCTAATATGCTAATATGCTAATATGCTAATATGCTAATATGCTAATATGTTAATATGCTAATATGCTAATACGCTAATATGCTAATATGCTAATATGCTAATATGCTAATATGCTAATATGCTAATATGCTAATATGCTATGCTAATATGCTAATATGCTATGCTAATATGCTAATATGCTATGCTAATATGCTAATATGCTAATACGCTAACACGCTATGCTAATATGCTATGCTAATATGCTAATATGCTAATATACTAATATGCTAATATGCTAATATGCTATGCTAATATGCTAATATGCTAATATGCTATGCTAATATGCTAATATGCTAATATGCTAATATGCTAATATGCTAATATGCTAATATGTTAATATGCTAATATGCTAATACGCTAATATGCTAACACGCTATGCTAATATGCTAATATGCTAATATGCTAATATGCTAATATGCTAATATGCTATGCTAATATGCTAATATGCTATGCTAATATGCTAATATGCTATGCTAATATGCTAATATGCTAATATGCTAATACGCTAACACGCTATGCTAATATGCTATGCTAATATGCTAATATGCTAATATACTAATATGCTAATATGCTAATATGCTATGCTAATATGCTAATATGCTAATATGCTATGCTAATATGCTAATATGCTAATATGCTAATATGCTAATATGCTAATATGCTATGTTAATATGCTAATATGCTAATATGCTATGCTAATATGCTAATATGTTAATATGCTAATATGCTAATATGCTAATATGCTATGCTAATATGCTAATATGCTATATGCTAATATGCTAATATGCAATGCTAATATGCTAATATGCTAATATGCTAATATGCTAATATGCTATGCTAATATGCTAATATGCTAATATGCTAATATGCTAATATGCTAATACCCTAATACGCTAACATGCTATGCTAATATGCTAATATGCTAATATGCTAATATGCTAATATGCTAATATGCTAATATGCTATGCTAATATGCTAATATGCTAATACACTAACACGCTATGCTATGCTAATATGCTAATATGCTAATATGCTAATATGCTATGCTAATATGCTAATATGCTAATACGCTAACACGCTATGCTAATATGCTAATATGCTAATATGCTAATATGCTAATATGCTAATATGCTAATATGCTAATATGCTATGCTAATATGCTAATATGCTAATATGCTATGCTAATATGCTAATATGCTAATATGCTAATATGCTAATATGCTAATATGCTAATATGCTAATATGCTATGCTAATATGCTAATATGCTAATATGCTAATATGCTATGCTAATATGCTAATATGCTAATATGCTAATATGCTAATATGCTATGCTATGCTAATATGCTAATATGCTAATATGCTAATATGCTAATATGCTAATATGCTAATATGCTAATATGCTATGCTAATATGCTAATATGCTAATATGCTAATATGCTATGCTAATATGCTAATATGCTAATATACTAATATGCTAATATGCTAATATGCTAATATGCTATGCTAATATGCTAATATGCTAATATGCTAATATGCTAATATGCTAATATGCTATGCTAATATGCTAATATGCTAATACACTAACACGCTATGCTAATATGCTAATATGCTAATATGCTAATATGCTAATATGCTATGCTAATATGCTAATATGCTAATACGCTAACACGCTATGCTAATATGCTAATATGCTAATATGCTAATATGCTAATATGCTAATATGCTAATATGCTATGCTAATATGCTAATATGCTAATATGCTAATATGCTAATATGCTAATATGCTATGCTAATATGCTAATATGCTAATATGCTAATATCCTAATATGCTAATATGCTAATATGCTAATATGCTATGCTAATATGTTAATATGCTAATATGCCTAATATGCTAATATGCTAATATGCTAATATGCTATGCTAATATGCTAATATGCTAATATGCTAATATGCTATGCTAATATGCTAATATGCTAATATGCTAATATGCTAATATGCTAATATGCTAATATGCTATGCTAATATGCTAATATGCTAATATGCTAATACACTAACACGCTATGCTAATATGCTAATATGCTAATATGCTAATATGCTAATATGCTATGCTAATATGCTAATATGCTAATATGCTAATATGCTAATATGCTAATATGCTATGCTAATATGCTAATATGCTAATATGCTAATATGCTAATATGCTAATATGCTAATATGCTAATATGCTATGCTAATATGCTAATATGCTAATATGCTAATATGCTAATACGCTAATATGCTAATATGCTAATATGCTAATATGCTAATATGCTAATATGCTATGCTAATATGCTAATATGCTAATATGCTAATATACTAATATGCTAATATGCTAATATACTATGCTAATATGCTAATATGCTAATATGCTAATATGCTAATATGCTAATATCCTAATATGCTATGCTAATATGCTAATATGCTAATATGCTAATATGCTATGCTAATATGCTAATATGCTATGCTAATATGCTAATATGCTAATATACTAATATACTAATATGCTAATATGCTAATATGCTATGCTATGCTAATATGCTAATATGCTAATATGCTAATATGCTAATATGCTATGCTAATATGCTAATATGCTAATATGCTAATATGCTAATATGCTAATATGCTAATATGCTATGCTAATATGCTAATATGCTAATATGCTAATATGCTAATATGCTATATGCTATGCTAATATGCTAATATGCTAATATGCTAATATGCTAATATGCTAATATGCTATGCTAATATGCTAATATGCTAATATGCTATGCTAATATGCTAATATGCTAAATGCTAATATGCTAATATGCTAATATGCTAAGACACTAACACGCTATGCTAATATGCTAATATGCTAATATGCTAATATGCTAATATGCTAATATGCTATGCTAATATGCTAATATGCTAATATGCTATTATGCTAATATGCTAATATGCTATGCTAATATGCTAATATGCTAATATGCTAATATGCTAATATGCTAATATGCTAATACGCTAATATGCTAACAAGCTATGCTAATATGCTAATATGCTAATATGCTAATATGCTAATATGCTAATATGCTAATATGCTAATACACTAACACGCTATGCTAATATGCTAATATGCTAATATGCTAATATGCTAATATGCTAATATGCTAATATGCTAATATGCTAATATGCTAATACACTAACACGCTATGCTAATATGCTAATATGCTAATATGCTAATATGCTAATATGCTAATATGCTATGCTAATATGCTAATATGCTATTATGCTAATATGCTATTATGCTAATATGCTAAGCTATGCTAATATGCTATGCTAATATGCTAATATGCTAATATGCTAATATGCTAATATGCTAATATGCTATGCTAATATGCTAATATGCTAATATGCTAATATGCTAATATGCTAATATGCTATGCTAATATGCTAATATGCTATGCTAATATGCTAATATGCCATGCTAATATGCTAATATGCTAATATGCTAATATGCTAATATGCTAATATGCTATGCTAATATGCTAATATGCTAATATGCTAATATGCTAATATGCTAATATGCTAATATACTATGCTAATATGCTTAATATGCTAATATGCTAATATGCTAATATGCTAATATGCTATGCTAATATGCTAATATGCTAATATGCTAATATGCTATGCTAATATGCTAATACGCTAACACGCTATGCTAATATGCTAATATGCTAATATGCTAATATGCTATGCTAATATGCTAATATGCTAATATGCTATGCTAATATGCTAATATGCTAATATACTAATATGCTAATATGCTAATATACTAATATGCTATGCTAATATGCTAATATGCTAATATGCTAATATGCTAATATGCTAATATGCTAATACGCTAACATGCTAGGCTAATATGCTAATATGCTAATATGCTAATATGCTAATATGCTAATATGCTAATATGCTAATATGCTATGCTAATATGCTAATATACTAATATGCTAATATGCTATGCTAATATGCTAATATGCTAATTTGCTAATATGCTAATATGCTAATATGCTATGCTAATATGCTATGCTAATATGCTAATTTGCTAATATGCTAATATGCTAATATGCTAATATGCTAATATGCTAATATGCTATGCTAATATGCTAATATGCTAATACGCTATGCTAATATGCTAATATGCTAATATGCTAATGTGCTAATATGCTATGCTAATATGCTAATATGCTAATATGCTAATATGCTAATATGCTAATATGCTAATATGCTAATATGCTAATATGCTATGCTAATATGCTGAAATGCTGATATGCTAATATGCTATGGTAATATGCTAATATGCTAATATGCTATGCTAATATGCTAATATGCTAATATACTAATATGCTAATATGCTAATATGCTATGCTAATATGCTAATATGCTAATACACTAACACGCTATGCTAATATGCTAATATGCTAATATGCTAATATGCTAATATGCTAATATGCTATGCTAATATGCTAATATGCTAATATGCTAATATGCTAATGACTATGCTAATATGCTATATGCTATATGCTAATACGCTAATATGCTAACACGCTATGCTAATATGCTAATATGCTAATATGCTAATATGCTAATATGCTAATATGCTATGCTAATATGCTAATATGCTATGCTAATATGCTAATATGCTATGCTAATATGCTAATATGCTAATACGCTAACACGCTATGCTAATATGCTAATATGCTAATATGCTAATATGCTATGCTAATATGCTAATATGCTAATATGCTAATATGCTAATATGCTAATATGCTAATATGCTAATATGCTAATATGCTATGCTAATATGCTAATATGCTAATATGCTAATATGCTAATATGCTAATATGCTAATATGCTATGCTAATATGCTAATATGCTAATATGCTAATATGCTAATATGCTATACTAATATGCTAATATGCTAATATACTAATATGCTATGCTAATATGCTAATACGCTAACACGCTATGCTAATATGCTAATATGCTAATATGCTAATATGCTATGCTAATATGCTAATATGCTAATATGCTAATATGCTAATATGCTAATATGCTAATATGCTATGCTAATATGCTAATATGCTAATATGCTAATATGCTAATATGCTAATATGCTATGCTAATATGCTAATATGCTAATATGCTAATATGCTAATATGCTAATATGCTAATATGCTAATATGCTATGCTAATAGCTAATATGCTAATATGCTAATATGTTAATATGCTATGCTAATATGCTAATATGCTAATATGCTAATATGCTAATATGCTATGCTAATATGCTAATATGCTAATATGCTAATATGCTATGCTAATATGCTAATATGCTAATATGCTAATATGCTAATATGCTAATATACTATGCTAATATGCTAATATGCTAATACACTAAACACGCTATGCTAATATGCTAATATGCTAATATGCTAATATGCTAATATGCTAATATATTAATATGCTAATATGCTATGCTAATATGCTAATATGCTAATATACTAATATGCTAATATGCTAATATGCTAATATGCTATGCTAATATGCTAATATGCTAATATGCTAATATGCTAATATGCTAATATGCTAATATACTAATATACTAATATGCTAATATGCTAATATGCTATGCTATGCTAATATGCTAATATGCTAATATGCTAATATGCTAATATGCTATGCTAATATGCTAATATGCTAATATGCTAATATGCTAATATGCTAATATGCTAATATGCTATGCTAATATGCTAATATGCTAATATGCTAATATGCTAATATGCTAATATGCTAATATGCTATGCTAATATGCTAATATGCTAATATGCTAATATGCTATGCTAATATGCTAATATGCTAATATGCTAATATGCTAATATGCTATGCTAATATGCTAATATGCTAATATGCTAATATGCTAATATGCTAATATGCTAATACACTACACGCTATGCTAATATGCTAATATGCTAATATGCTAATATGCTAATATGCTAATATGCTATGCTAATATGCTAATATGCTAATATGCTATTATGCTAATATGCTAATATGCTATGCTAATATGCTAATATGCTAATATGCTAATATGCTAATATGCTAATATGCTAATATGCTAATACGCTAATATGCTAACAAGCTATGCTAATATGCTAATATGCTAATATGCTAATATGCTAATATGCTAATACACTAACACGCTATGCTAATATGCTAATATGCTAATATGCTAATATGCTAATATGCTAATATGCTAATATGCTAATATGCTAATACACTAACACGCTATGCTAATATGCTAATATGCTAATATGCTAATATGCTAATATGCTAATATGCTAATATGCTATGCTAATATGCTAATATGCTAATATGCTATTATGCTAATATGCTAAGCTATGCTAATATGCTATGCTAATATGCTAATATGCTAATATGCTAATATGCTAATATGCTAATATGCTAATATGCTATGCTAATATGCTAATATGCTAATATGCTAATATGCTAATATGCTAATATGCTATGCTAATATGCTAATATGCTATGCTAATATGCTAATATGCCATGCTAATATGCTAATATGCTAATATGCTAATATGCTAATATGCTAATATGCTATGCTAATATGCTAATATGCTAATATGCTAATATGCTAATATGCTAATATACTATGCTAATATGCTAATATGCTAATATGCTAATATGCTAATATGCTAATATGCTATGCTAATATGCTAATATGCTAATATGCTAATATGCTATGCTAATATGCTAATACGCTAACACGCTATGCTAATATGCTAATATGCTAATATGCTAATATGCTATGCTAATATGCTAATATGCTAATATGCTATGCTAATATGCTAATATGCTAATATACTAATATGCTAATATGCTAATATACTAATATGCTATGCTAATATGCTAATATGCTAATATGCTAATATGCTAATATGCTAATATGCTAATATGCTAATATGCTAATACGCTAACATGCTAGGCTAATATGCTAATATGCTAATATGCTAATATGCTAATATGCTAATATGCTAATATGCTAATATGCTAATATGCTATGCTAATATGCTAATATACTAATATGCTAATATGCTATGCTAATATGCTAATATGCTAATTTGCTAATATGCTAATATGCTAATATGCTATGCTAATATGCTATGCTAATATGCTAATTTGCTAATATGCTAATATGCTAATATGCTAATATGCTAATATGCTAATATGCTATGCTAATATGCTAATATGCTAATACGCTATGCTAATATGCTAATATGCTAATATGCTAATGTGCTAATATGCTATGCTAATATGCTAATATGCTAATATGCTAATATGCTAATATGCTAATATGCTAATATGCTAATATGCTAATATGCTATGCTAATATGCTGAAATGCTGATATGCTAATATGCTATGGTAATATGCTAATATGCTAATATGCTATGCTAATATGCTAATATGCTAATATACTAATATGCTAATATGCTAATATGCTATGCTAATATGCTAATATGCTAATACCACTAACACGCTATGCTAATATGCTAATATGCTAATATGCTAATATGCTAATATGCTAATATGCTATGCTAATATGCTAATATGCTAATATGCTAATATGCTAATATGCTATGCTAATATGCTAATATGCTAATATGCTATATGCTAATACGCTAATATGCTAACACGCTATGCTAATATGCTAATATGCTAATATGCTAATATGCTAATATGCTATGCTAATATGCTAATATGCTATGCTAATATGCTAATATGCTATGCTAATATGCTAATATGCTAATACGCTAACACGCTATGCTAATATGCTAATATGCTAATATGCTAATATGCTATGCTAATATGCTAATATGCTAATATGCTAATATGCTAATATGCTAATATGCTAATATGCTATGCTAATATGCTAATATGCTAATATGCTAATATGCTAATATGCTAATATGCTAATATGCTATGCTAATATGCTAATATGCTAATATGCTAATATGCTAATATGCTATACTAATATGCTAATATGCTAATATACTAATATGCTATGCTAATATGCTAATACGCTAACACGCTATGCTAATATGCTAATATGCTAATATGCTAATATGCTATGCTAATATGCTAATATACTAATATGCTAATATGCTAATATGCTAATATGCTAATATTGCTATGCTAATATGCTAATATGCTAATATGCTAATATGCTAATATGCTAATATGCTAATATGCTATGCTAATATGCTAATATGCTAATATGCTAATATGCTAATATGCTATGCTAATATGCTAATATGCTAATATGCTAATATGCTATGCTAATATGCTAATATGCTAATATGCTAATATGTTAATATGCTATGCTAATATGCTAATATGCTAATATGCTAATATGCTAATATGCTATGCCTAATATGCTAATATGCTAATATGCTAATATGCTATGCTAATATGCTAATATGCTAATATGCTAATATGCTAATATGCTAATATGCTAATATACTATGCTAATATGCTAATATGCTAATACACTAACACGCTATGCTAATATGCTAATATGCTAATATGCTAATATGCTAATATATTAATATGCTAATATGCTATGCTAATATGCTAATATGCTAATATACTAATATGCTAATATTGCTAATATGCTAATATGCTATGCTAATATGCTAATATGCTGATATGCTAATATGCTAATATGCTAATATGCTAATATGCTAATATGCTAAGCTAATATGCTATGCTAAATATGCTAATATGCTAATATGCTAATATGCTAATATGCTAATATGCTAATATGCTATGCTAATATGCTAATATGCTAATATGCTAATATGCTAATATGCTAATATTTTAATACGCTAATATGCTAAGCTATGCTAATATGCTAATATGCTAATATGCTAATATGCTAATATGCTATGCTAATATACTAATATGCTAATATGCTAATATGCTAATATGCTAATATGCTAATATGCTAATATGCTATGCTAATATGCTAATATGCTAATATACTAATATGCCATGCTAATATGCTATGCTAATATGCTAATATGCTAATATGCTAATATGCTAAGCTAATATGCTAATATGCTATGCTAATATGCTAATATGCTATGCTAATATGCTAATATGCTAATATGCTAATATGCTAATATGCTAATATGCTAATATGCTATGCTAATATGCTAATATGCTAATATGCTAATATGCTAATATGCTATGCTAATATGCTAATATGCTAATATGCTAATATGCTAATATGCTAATACACTAACACGCTATGCTAATATGCTAATATGCTAATATGCTAATATGCTATGCTAATATGCTAATATGCTAATATGCTAATATGCTATATGCTATGCTAATATGCTAATATGCTAATATGTTAATATGCTAATATGCTAATATGCTAATATGCTAATATGCTATGCTAATATGCTAATATGCTAATATGCTAATATGCTAATATGCTAATATGCAATGCTAATATGCTAATATGCTAATATGCTAATATGCTAATATGCTAATATGCTAATATGCTAATATGCTAATATGCTATGCTAATATGCTAATATGCTAATATGCTAATATGCTAATATGCTAATATGCTATGCTAATATGCTAATATGTTAATATGCTAATATGCTAATACGCTAATATGCTAACACGCTATGCTAATATGCTAATATGCTAATATGCTAATATGCTAATATGCTAATATGCTAATATGCTATGCTAATATGCTAATATGCTATGCTAATATGCTAATATGCTATGCTAATATGCTAATATGCTAATATGCTAATACGCTAACACGCTATGCTAATATGCTATGCTAATATGCTAATATGCTAATATACTAATATGCTAATATGCTAATATGCTATGCTAATATGCTAATATGCTAATATGCTATGCTAATATGCTAATATGCTAATATGCTAATATGCTAATATGCTAATATGCTATGCTAATATGCTAATATGCTAATATGCTAATATGCTAATATGCTATGCTAATATGCTAATATGCTAATATGCTATGCTAATATGCTAATATGCTAATACGCTAACACGCTATGCTAATATGCTAATATGATAATATGCTAATATGCTAATATGCTAATATGCTATGCTAATATGCTAATATGCTAATATGCTAATATGCTAATATGCTATGCTAATATGCTAATATGCTAATATGCTAATATGCTAATATGCTATGCTAATATGCTAATATGCTAATATGCTAATATGCTAATATGCTATGCTAATATGCTAATATGCTAATATGCTAATATGCTAATATGCTATGCTAATATGCTAATATGCTAACACGCTATGCTAATATGCTAATATGCTAATATGCTAATATGCTAATATGCTAATATGCTATGCTAATATGCTAATATGCTAATATGCTAATATGCTAATATGCTAATATGCTATGCAAATATGCTAATATGCTAATATGCTAATATGCTAATATGCTAATATGCTATGCTAATATGCTAATATGCTAATATGCTAATATGCTAATACGTTAATACGCTAATACGCTAATATGCTAATATGCTAATATGCTATGCTAATATGCTAATATGCTAATATGCTAATATGCTAATATGCTAATATGCTAATATGCTAATATGCTATGCTAATATGCTAATATGCTAATATGCTAATATGCTAATATGCTATGCTAATATGCTATGCTAATATGCTAATATGCTAATATGCTATGCTAATATGCTAATATGCTATGCTATATGCTATGCTAATATGCTATGCTAATATGCTATGCTAATATGCTATGCTAATATGCTAATATGCTAATATGCTAATATGCTATGCTAATATGCTAATATGCTAATATGCTAATATGCTAATATGCTAATATGCTATGCTAATATGCTAATATGCTAATATGCTAATATGCTAATATGCTAATATGCTAATATACTAATATACTAATATGCTAATATGCTAATATGCTAATATGCTATGCTAATATGCTAATATGCTAATATGCTAATATGCTAATATGCTAATATGCTATGCTAATATGCTAATATGCTAATATGCTAATATACTAATATGCTAATATGCTAATATGCTATGCTATGCTAATATGCTAATATGCTAATATGCTATGCAAATATGCTAATATGCTAATATGCTAATATACTAATATGCTAATATACTAATATGCTAATATGCTAATATGCTATGCTAATATACTATGCTAATATACTAATATGCTAATATGCTAATATGCTAATATGCTAATTTGCTAATATGCTATGCTAATATGCTAATATGCTAATATGCTAATATACTAATATGCTAATATGCTAATATGCTAATATGCTAATATGCTAATATGCTAATATACTAATATGCTAATACGCTAACATGCTATGCTAATATGCTAATATGCTAATATGCTAGTATGCTAATATGCTATGCTAATATGCTAATATGCTAATATGCTAATATGCTAATATGCTAATATGCTATGCTAATATGCTAATATGCTATATGCTAATATGCTATGCTAATATGCTAATATGCTAATATGCTAATATGCTAATATGCTATGCTAATATGCTAATATGCTAATATGCTAATATGCTAATATGCTAATATGCTAATACATTAACACGCTATGCTAATATGCTAATATGCTAATATGCTAATATGCTAATATGCTATGCTAATATGCTAATATGCTAATATGCTAATATGCTAATATGCTAATATGCTATGCTAATATGCTAATATGCTAATATGCTAATATTCTATGCTAATATGCTAATATGCTAATACGCTAATACGCTATGCTAATATGCTAATACCCTAATACGCTAACATGCTATGCTAATATGCTAATATGCTAATATGCTAATATGCTAATATGCTAATATGCTAATATGCTATGCTAATATGCTATGCTAATATGCTAATATGCTATGCTAATATGCTAATATGCTAATATGCTAATATGCTAATATGCTATGCTAATATGCTAATATGCTAATATGCTAATATACTAATATGCTAATATGCTATACTAATATGCTAATATGCTAATATGCTAATATGCTAATATGCTAATATGCTAATATGCTAATATGCTATGCTAATATGCTAATATGCTAATACACTAACACGCTATGCTAATATGCTAATATGCTAATATGCTAATATGCTATGCTAATATGCTAATATGCTAATATGCTAATATGCTAATATGCTAATATGCTATGCTAATATGCTAATATGCTAATATGCTAATATGCTAATATGATAATATGCTATGCTAATATGCTAATATGCTAATATGCTAATATGCTAATATGCTATGCTAATATGCTAATATGCTAATACGCTAACACGCTATGCTAATATGCTAATATGCTAATATGCTAATATGCTATATGCTATGCTAATATGCTAATATGCTAATAAGCTAATATGCTAATATGCTAATATGCTAATATGCTAATATGCTATGCTAATATGCTAATATGCTAATACGCTAACACGCTATGCTAATATGCTAATATGCTAATATGCTAATATGCTAATATGCTAATATGCTATGCTAATATGCTAATATGCTAATATGCTAATATGCTAATATGCTAATATGCTAATATGCTATGCTAATATGCTAATATGCTAATATGCTAATATGCTAATATGCTAATATGCTAATATGCTATGCTAATATGTTAATATGCTATATGCTAATATGCTAATATGCTAATATGCTATGCTAATATGCTAATATGCTAATATGCTAATATGCTATGCTAATATGCTAATATGCTATGCTAATATGCTAATATGCTAATATGCTAATATGCTATGCTAATTGCTAATATGCTAATATGCTAATATGCTAATATGCTATGCTAATATGCTAATATGCTAATATGCTAATACACTAACACGCTAATGCTAATATGCTAATATGCTAATATGCTAATATGCTAATATGCTAATATGCGAATAGCTAATATGCTATGCTAATATGCTAATATGCTAATATGCTAATATGCTAATAATATGCTAATATGCTAATATGCTAATATGCTAATATGCTAATATGCTAATATGCTATGCTAATATGCTAATATGCTAATATGCTATGCTAATATGCTAATATGCTAATATGCTAATATGCTAATACGCTAATATGCTAATATACTAATATGCTAATATGCTAATATGCTAATATGCTATGCTAATATGCTAATATGCTAATATGCTAATATACTAATATGCTAATATGCTAATATACTATGCTAATATGCTAATATGCTAATATGACTAATATGCTAATATGCTAATATCCTAATATGCTATGCTAATATGCTAATATGCTAATATGCTAATATGCTATGCTAATATGCTAATATGCTAATATGCTAATATGCTAATATGCTAATATACTAATATGCTAATATGCTAATATGCTATATGCTAATATGCTAATATGCTAATATGCTAATATGCTAATATGCTAATATGCTAATATGCTATGCTAATATGCTAATATGCTAATATGCTAATATGCTAATATGCTAATATGCTAATATGCTATGCTAATATGCTAATATGCTAATAAGCTAATATGCTAATATGCTAATATGCTATGCTAATATGCTAATATGCTAATATGCTAATATGCTATGCTAATATGCTAATATGCTAATATGCTAATATGCTAATATGCTAATATGCTAATATGCTAATACACTAACACGCTATGCTAATATGCTAATATGCTAATATGCTAATATGCTAATATGCTAATATGCTAATATGCTATGCTAATATGCTAATATGCTAATATGCTATTATGCTAATATGCTAATATGCTATGCTAATATGCTAATATGCTAATATGCTAATATGCTAATATGCTAATACGCTAATATGCTAACAAGCTATGCTAATATGCTAATATGCTAATATGCTAATATGCTAATATGCTAATATGCTAATATGCTAATACACTAACACGCTATGCTAATATGCTAATATGCTAATATGCTAATATGCTAATATGCTAATATGCTAATATGCTATGCTAATATGCTAATATGCTAATATGCTATTATGCTAATATGCTAAGCTATGCTAATATGCTATGCTAATATGCTAATATGCTAATATGCTAATATGCTAATATGCTAATATGCTATGCTAATATGCTAATATGCTAATATGCTAATATGCTAATATGCTATGCTAATATGCTAATATGCTATGCTAATATGCTAATATGGCATGCTAATATGCTAATATGCTAATATGCTAATATGCTAATATGCTAATATGCTAATATGCTATGGCTAATATGCTAATATGCTAATATGCTAATATGCTAATATGCTAATATACTATGCTAATATGCTAATATGCTAATATGCTAATATGCTAATATGCTAATATGCTATGCTAATATGCTAATATGCTAATATGCTAATATGCTATGCTAATATGCTAATACGCTAACACGCTATGCTAATATGCTAATATGCTAATATGCTAATATGCTATGCTAATATGCTAATATGCTAATATGCTATGCTAATATGCTATATGCTAATATACTAATATGCTAATATGCTATATACTAATATGCTATGCTAATATGCTAATATGCTAATATGCGAATATGCTAATATGCTAATATGCTAATACGCTAACACGCTAGGCTAATATGCTAATATGCTAATATGCTAATATGCTAATATGCTAATATGCTAATATGCTATGCTAATATGCTAATATGCTAATATGCTAATATGCTATGCTAATATGCTAATATGCTAATTTGCTAATATGCTAATATGCTAATATGCTATGCTAATA
This sequence comes from Brienomyrus brachyistius, assembly GCF_023856365.1. Classification (NCBI taxonomy): domain Eukaryota; kingdom Metazoa; phylum Chordata; class Actinopteri; order Osteoglossiformes; family Mormyridae; genus Brienomyrus; species Brienomyrus brachyistius. Next base: position 40,294 of record NW_026043088.1, on the reverse strand, counting down.
TGCTATGCTAATATGCTAATTTGCTAATATGCTAATATGCTAATATGCTAATATGCTAATATGCTAATATGCTATGCTAATATGCTAATATGCTAATACGCTATGCTAATATGCTAATATGCTAATGTGCTAATATGCTATGCTAATATGCTAATATGCTAATATGCTAATATGCTAATATGCTAATATGCTAATATGCTATGCTAATATGCTAATATGCTAATATGCTAATATGCTAATATGCTATGCTAATGCTGAAATGCTGATATGCTAATATGCTATGCTAATATGCTAATATGCTAATATGCTATGCTAATATGCTAATATGCTAATATACTAATATGCTAATATGCTAATATGCTATGCTAATATGCTAATATGCTAATACACAAACACGCTATGCTAATATGCTAATATGCTAATATGCTAATATGCTAATATGCTAATATGCTAATATGCTAATATGCTAATATGCTAATATGCTAATATGCTATGCTAATATGCTAATATGCTAATATGCTAATATGCTAATATGCTATGCTAATATGCTAATATGCTAATATGCTAATATGCTAATACGCTAATATGCTAATATGCTAATATGCTAATATGCTAATATGCTAATATGCTATGCTAATATGCTAATATGCTATGCTAATATGCTAATATGCTATGCTAATATGCTAATATGCTAATACGCTAACACGCTATGCTAATATGCTATATGCTATATGCTAATATGCTAATATGCTATGCTAATATGCTAATATGCTAATATGCTAATATGCTATGCTAATATGCTAATATGCTAATATGCTAATATGCTAATATGCTAATATGCTATGCTAATATGCTAATATGCTAATATGCTAATATGCTAATATGCTAATATGCTAATATGCTAATATGCTATGCTAATATGCTAATATGCTAATATGCTAATATGCTATGCTAATATGCTAATACGCTAACACGCTATGCTAATATGCTAATATGCTAATATGCTAATATGCTATGCTAATATGCTATATGCTAATATGCTATGCAAATATGCTAATATGCTAATATACTAATATGCTAATATGCTAATATACTAATATGCTATGCTAATATGCTAATATGCTAATATGCTAATATGCTAATATGCTAATACGCTAACATGCTAGGCTAATATGCTAATATGCTAATATGCTAATATGCTAATATGCTAATATGCTAATATGCTAATATGCTATGCTAATATGCTAATATGCTAATATGCTAATATGCTATGCTAATATGCTAATATGCTAATTTGCTAATATGCTAATATGCTAATATGCTATGCTAATATGCTATGCTAATATGCTAATTTGCTAATATGCTAATATGCTAATATGCTAATATGCTAATATGCTAATATGCTAATATGCTAATACGCTATGCTAATATGCTAATATGCTAATATGCTAATGTGCTAATATGCTATGCTAATATGCTAATATGCTAATATGCTAATATGCTAATATGCTAATATGCTAATATGCTAATATGCTATGCTAATATGCTGAAATGCTGATATGCTAATATGCTATGCTAATATGCTAATATGCTAATATGCTATGCTAATATGCTAATATGCTAATATACTAATATGCTAATATGCTAATATGCTATGCTAATATGCTAATATGCTAATACACTAACACGCTATGCTAATATGCTATGCTAATATGCTAATATGCTAATATGCTAATATGCTATGCTAATATGCTAATATGCTAATATGCTAATATGCTAATATGCTATGCTAATATGCTAATATGCTAATATGCTAATATGCTAATACGCTAATATGCTAACACGCTATGCTAATATGCTAATATGCTAATATGCTAATATGCTAATATGCTAATATGCTAATATGCTAATATGCTAATATGCTAATATGCTATGCTAATATGCTATGCTAATATGCTAATATGCTATGCTAATATGCTAATATGCTATGCTAATATGCTAATATGCTACACGCTATGCTAATATGCTAATATGCTAATATGCTAATATGCTAATATGCTAATATGCTATGCTAATATGCTAATATGCTAATATGCTAATATGCTAATATGCTAATATGCTATGCTAATATGCTAATATGCTAATATGCTAATATGCTAATATGCTAATATGCTAATATGCTATGCTAATATGCTAATATGCTAATAAGCTAATATGCTAATATGCTAATATGCTATGCTAATATGCTAATAATGCTAATATGCTAATATGCTATGCTAATATGCTAATATGCTAATATGCTAATATGCTAATATGCTAATATGCTAATACACTAACACGCTATGCTAATATGCTAATATGCTAATATGCTAATATGCTAATATGCTAATATGCTAATATGCTATGCTAATATGCCTAATATGCTAATATGCTATTATGCTAATATGCTAATATGCTATGCTAATATGCTAATATGCTAATATGCTAATATGCTAATATGCTAATATGCTAATACGCTAATATGCTAACAAGCTATGCTATATGCTAATATGCTAATATGCTAATATGCTAATATGCTAATATGCTAATACACTAACACGCTATGCTAATATGCTAATATGCTAATATGCTAATATGCTAATATGCTAATATGCTAATATGCTATGCTAATATGCTAATATGCTAATATGCTATTATGCTAATATGCTAAGCTATGCTAATATGCTATGCTAATATGCTAATATGCTAATATGCTAATATGCTAATATGCTAATATGCTATGCTAATATGCTAATATGCTAATATGCTAATATGCTAATATGCTATGCTAATATGCTAATATGCTATGCTAATATGCTAATATGCCATGCTAATATGCTAATATGCTAATATGCTAATATGCTAATATGCTAATATGCTATGCTAATATGCTAATATGCTAATATGCTAATATGCTAATATGCTAATATGCTAATATGCTAATATACTATGCTAATATGCTAATATGCTAATATGCTAATATGCTAATATGCTAATATGCTATGCTAATATGCTAATATGCTAATATGCTAATATGCTATGCTAATATGCTAATACGCTAACACGCTATGCTAATATGCTAATATGCTAATATGCTAATATGCTATGCTAATATGCTAATATGCTAATATGCTATGCTAATATGCTAATATGCTAATATACTAATATGCTAATATGCTAATATACTAATATGCTATGCTAATATGCTAATATGCTAATATGCTAATATACTAATATGCTAATATGCTAATATACTAATATGCTATGCTAATATGCTAATATGCTAATATGCGAATATGCTAATATGCTAATATGCTAATACGCTAACACGCTAGGCTAATATGCTAATATGCTAATATGCTAATATGCTAATATGCTAATATGCTATGCTAATATGCTAATATGCTAATATGCTAATATGTTATGCTAATATGCTAATATGCTAATTTGCTAATATGCTAATATGCTAATATGCTATGCTAATATGCTATGCTAATATGCTAATTTGCTAATATGCTAATATGCTAATATGCTAATATGCTAATATGCTAATATGCTATGCTAATATGCTAATATGCTAATACGCTATGCTAATATGCTAATATGCTAATGTGCTAATATGCTATGCTAATATGCTAATATGCTAATATGCTAATATGCTAATATGCTAATATGCTATGCTAATATGCTAATATGCTAATATGCTAATATGCCTAATATGCTATGCTAATATGCTGAAATGCTGATATGCTAATATGCTATGCTAATATGCTAATATGCTAATATGCTATGCTAATATGCTAATATGCTAATATACTAATATGCTAATATGCTAATATGCTATGCTAATATGCTAATATGCTAATACACTAACACGCTATGCTAATATGCTAATATGCTAATATGCTAATATATGCTAATATGCTAATATGCTATATATGCTATTGCTAATATGCTAATATGCTAATATGCTAATATGCTATGCTAATATGCTAATATGCTATATGCTAATATGCTAATACGCTAATATGCTACACGCTATGCTAATATGCTAATATGCTAATATGCTAATATGCTAATATGCTATGCTAATATGCTAATATGCTATGCTAATATGCTAATATGCTATGCTAATATGCTAATATGCTTAATACGCTAACACGCTATGCTAATATGCTAATATGCTAATATGCCTAATATGCTAATATGCTATGCTAATATGCTAATATGCTAATATGCTAATATGCTATGCTAATATGCTAATATGCTAATATGCTAATATGCTAATATGCTAATATGCTATGCTAATATGCTAATATGCTAATATGCTAATATGCTAATATGCTAATATGCTATGCTAATATGCTAATATGCTAATATGCTATGCTAATATGCTAATATGCTAATACGCTAACACGCTATGCTAATATGCTAATATGCTAATATGCTAATATGCTATGCTAATATGCTAATATGCTAATATGCTATGCTAATATGCTAATATGCTAATATACTAATATGCTAATATGCTAATATACTAATATGCTATGCTAATATGCTAATATGCTAATATGCTAATATGCTAATATGCTAATATGCTAATATGCTAATACGCTAACATGCTAGGCTAATATGCTAATATGCTAATATGATAATATGCTAATATGCTAATATGCTAATATGCTATGCTAATATGCTAATATGCTAATATGCTAATATGCTATGCTAATATGCTAATATGCTAATTTGCTAATATGCTAATATGCTAATATGCTATGCTAATATGCTATGCTAATATGCTAATTTGCTAATATGCTAATATGCTAATATGCTAATATGCTAATATGCTAATATGCTATGCTAATATGCTAATATGCTAATACGCTATGCTAATATGCTAATATGCTAATATGCTAATGTGCTAATATGCTATGCTAATATGCTAATATGCTAATATGCTAATATGCTAATATGCTAATATGCTAATATGCTATGCTAATATGCTGAAATGCTGATATGCTAATATGCTATGCTAATATGCTAATATGCTAATATGCTATGCTAATATGCTAATATGCTAATATACTAATATGCTAATATGCTAATATGCTATGCTAATATGCTAATATGCTAATACACTAACACGCTATGCTAATATGCTAATATGCTAATATGCTAATATGCTAATATGCTATGCTAATATGCTAATATGCTAATATGCTAATATGCTAATATGCTATGCTAATATGCTAATATGCTAATATGCTAATATGCTAATACGCTAATATGCTAACACGCTATGCTAATATGCTAATATGCTAATATGCTAATATGCTAATATGCTAATATGCTATGCTAATATGCTAATATGCTATGCTAATATGCTAATATGCTATGCTAATATGCTAATATGCTAATACGCTAACACGCTATGCTAATATGCTAATATGCTAATATGCTAATATGCTAATATGCTATGCTAATATGCTAATATGCTAATATGCTAATATGCTAATATGCTAATATGCTAATATGCTAATATGCTAATATGCTATGCTAATATGCTAATATGCTAATATGCTATGCTAATATGCTAATATGCTATGCTAATATGCTAATATGCTAATATGCTAATATGCTAATATGCTAATATGCTAATATGCTAATATGCTAATATACTAATATGCTATGCTAATATGCTAATACGCTAACACGCTATGCTAATATGCTAATATGCTAATATGCTAATATGCTATGCTAATATGCTAATATGCTAATATGCTAATATGCTAATATGCTAATATGCTATGCTAATATGCTAATATGCTAATATGCTAATATGCTAATATGCTAATATGCTAATATGCTATGCTAATATGCTAATATGCTAATATGCTAATATGCTAATATTCTATGCTAATATGCTAATATGCTAATACGCTAATACGCTATGCTAATATGCTAATACCCTAATACGCTAACATGCTATGCTAATATGCTAATATGCTAATATGCTAATATGCTAATATGCTAATATGCTAATATGCTAATATGCTATGCTAATATGCTAATATGCTAATATGCTAATATGCTATGCTAATATGCTAATATGCTAATATGCTAATATGCTAATATGCTATGCTAATATGCTAATATGCTAATATGCTAATATACTAATATGCTAATATGCTATACTAATATGCTAATATGCTAATATGCTAATATGCTAATATGCTAATATGCTAATATGCTAATATGCTATGCTAATATGCTAATATGCTAATACACTAACACGCTATGCTAATATGCTAATATGCTAATATGCTAATATGCTAATATGCTATGCTAATATGCTAATATGCTAATATGCTAATATGCTAATATGCTATGCTAATATGCTAATATGCTAATATGCTAATATGCTAATATGATAATATGCTAATATGTTATGCTATGCTAATATGCTAATATGCTAATATGCTAATATGCTAATACGCTAACATGCTATGCTAATATGCTAATATGCTAATATGCTAATATGCTAATACGCTAACATGCTATGCTAATATGCTAATATGCTAATATGCTAATATGCTAATACGCTAATATGCTAATATGCTAATATGCTAATATGCTATGCTAATATGCTAATATGCTAATATGCTAATATGCTAATATGCTATGCTAATATGCTAATATGCTAATACGCTAACACGCTATGCTAATATGCTAATATGCTAATATGCTAATATGCTAATATGCTATGCTAATATGCTAATATGCTAATAAGCTAATATGCTAATATGCTAATATGCTAATATGCTAATATGCTATGCTAATATGCTAATATGCTAATACGCTAACACGCTATGCTAATATGCTAATATGCTAATATGCTAATATGCTAATATGCTAATATGCTATGCTAATATGCTAATATGCTAATATGCTAATATGCTAATATGCTAATATGCTAATATGCTAATATGCTATGCTAATATGCTAATATGCTAATATGCTAATATGCTAATATGCTAATATGCTAATATGCTATGCTAATATGTTAATATGCTAATATGCTAATATGCTAATATGCTAATATGCTATGCTAATATGCTAATATGCTAATATGCTAATATGCTATGCTAATATGCTAATATGCTAATATGCTAATATGCTAATATGCTAATATGCTAATATGCTAATATGCTATGCTAATATGCTAATATGCTAATATGCTAATACACTAACACGCTATGCTAATATGCTAATATGCTAATATGCTAATATGCTAATATGCTAATATGCTAATATGCTAATATGCTAATATGCTATGCTAATATGCTAATATGCTAATATGCTAATATGCTAATATGCTAATATGCTATGCTAATATGCTAATATGCTAATATGCTAATATGCTAATATGCTAATATGCTAATATGCTATGCTAATATGCTAATATGCTAATATGCTAATATGCTAATACGCTAATATGCTAATATACTAATATGCTAATATGCTAATATGCTAATATGCTATGCTAATATGCTAATATGCTAATATGCTAATATACTAATATGCTAATATGCTAATATACTATGCTAATATGCTAATATGCTAATATGCTAATATGCTAATATGCTAATATGCTAATATCCTAATATGCTATGCTAATATGCTAATATGCTAATATGCTAATATGCTATGCTAATATGCTAATATGCTAATATGCTAATATGCTAATATACTAATATGCTAATATGCTAATATGCTATGCTAATATGCTAATATGCTATGCTAATATGCTAATATGCTAACATGCTATGCTAATATGCTAATATGCTAATATGCTAATATGCTAATACGCTAACATGCTATGCTAATATGCTAATATGCTAATATGCTAATATGCTAATACGCTAATATGCTAATATGCTAATATGCTAATACACTAACACGCTATGCTAATATGCTAATATGCTAATATGCTAATATGCTAATATATTAATATGCTAATATGCTATGCTAATATGCTAATATGCTAATATACTAATATGCTAATATGCTAATATGCTAATATGCTATGCTAATATGCTAATATGCTGATATGCTAATATGCTAATATGCTAATATGCTAATATGCTAATATGCTAAGCTAATATGCTATGCTAATATGCTAATATGCTAATATGCTAATATGCTAATATGCTAATATGCTAATATGCTATGCTAATATGCTAATATGCTAATATGCTAATATGCTAATATGCTATTTTAATACGCTAATATACTAAGCTATGCTAATATGCTAATATGCTAATATGCTAATATGCTAATATGCTATGCTAATATACTAATATGCTAATATGCTAATATGCTAATATGCTAATATGCTAATATGCTAATATGCTATGCTAATATGCTAATATGCTAATATACTAATATGCCATGCTAATATGCTATGCTAATATGCTAATATGCTAATATGCTAATATGCTAAGCTAATATGCTAATATGCTATGCTAATATGCTAATATGCTATGCTAATATGCTAATATGCTAATATGCTAATATGCTAATATGCTAATATGCTATGCTAATATGCTAATATGCTAATATGCTAATATGCTAATATGCTAATATGCTAATATGCTATGCTAATATGCTAATATGCTAATATGCTAATATGCTAATACACTAACACGCTATGCTAATATGCTAATATGCTAATATGCTAATATGCTAATATGCTATGCTAATATGCTAATATGCTAATATGCTAATATGCTAATATGCTATGCTAATATGCTAATATGCTAATATGTTAATATGCTAATATGCTAATATGCTAATATGCTAATATGCTATGCTAATATGCTAATATGCTAATATGCTAATATGCTAATATGCAATGCTAATATGCTAATATGCTAATATGCTAATATGCTATGCTAATATGCTAATATGCTAATATGCTAATATGCTATGCTAATATGCTAATATGCTAATATGCTAATATGCTAATATGCTAATATGCTATGCTAATATGCTAATATGTTAATATGCTAATATGCTAATACGCTAATATGCTAACACGCTATGCTAATATGCTAATATGCTAATATGCTAATATGCTAATATGCTAATATGCTAATATGCTATGCTAATATGCTAATATGCTATGCTAATATGCTAATATGCTATGCTAATATGCTAATATGCTAATATGCTAATACGCTAACACGCTATGCTAATATGCTATGCTAATATGCTAATATGCTAATATACTAATATGCTAATATGCTAATATGCTATGCTAATATGCTAATATGCTAATATGCTATGCTAATATGCTAATATGCTAATATGCTAATATGCTAATATGCTATGCTAATATGCTAATATGCTAATATGCTATGCTAATATGCTAATATGCTAATACGCTAACACGCTATGCTAATATGCTAATATGATAATATGCTAATATGCTAATATGCTAATATGCTATGCTAATATGCTAATATGCTAATATGCTAATATGCTAATATGCTATGCTAATATGCTAATATGCTAATATGCTAATATGCTAATATGCTATGCTAATATGCTAATATGCTAATATGCTAATATGCTAATATGCTAATATGCTAATATGCTATGCTAATATGCTAATATGCTAATATGCTAATATGCTAATATGCTATGCTAATATGCTAATATGCTAACACGCTATGCTAATATGCTAATATGCTAATATGCTAATATGCTAATATGCTAATATGCTAATATGCTATGCAAATATGCTAATATGCTAATATGCTAATATGCTAATATGCTAATATGCTATGCTAATATGCTAATATGCTAATATGCTAATATGCTAATATGCTAATACGCTAATACGCTAATACGCTAATATGCTAATATGCTAATATGCTATGCTAATATGCTAATATGCTAATATGCTAATATGCTAATATGCTAATATGCTAATATGCTATGCTAATATGCTAATATGCTAATATGCTAATATGCTAATATGCTAATATGCTATGCTAATATGCTATGCTAATATACTAATATGCTAATATGCTATGCTAATATGTTAATATGCTATGCTAATATGCTATGCTAATATGCTATGCTAATATGCTATGCTAATATGCTAATATGCTAATATGCTAATATGCTATGCTAATATGCTAATATGCTAATATGCTAATATGCTAATATGCTAATATGCTAATATGCTATGCTAATATGCTAATATGCTAATATGCTAATATGCTAATATGCTAATATGCTAATATACTAATATACTATATGCTAATATGCTAATATGCTAATATGCTATGCTAATATGCTAATATGCTAATATGCTAATATGCTAATATGCTATGCTAATATGCTAATATGCTAATATGCTAATATACTAATATGCTAATATGCTAATATGCTATGCTAATATGCTAATATGCTAATATGCTAATATGCTATGCAAATATGCTAATATGCTAATATGCTAATATACTAATATGCTAATATACTAATATGCTAATATGCTAATATGCTATGCTAATATACTATGCTAATATACTAATATGCTAATATGCTAATATGCTAATATGCTAATTTGCTAATATGCTATGCTAATATGCTAATATGCTAATATGCTAATATACTAATATGCTAATATGCTAATATGCTAATATGCTAATATGCTAATATGCTAATATACTAATATGCTAATACGCTAACATGCTATGCTAATATGCTAATATGCTAATATGCTAGTATGCTAATATGCTATGCTAATATGCTAATATGCTAATATGCTAATATGCTAATATGCTAATATGCTATGCTAATATGCTAATATGCTAATATGCTAATATGCTATGCTAATATGCTAATATGTTAATATGCTAATATGCTAATATGCTAATATGCTAATATGCTAATATGCTAATATGCTATGCTAATATGCTAATATGCTAATATGCTAATATGCTAATATGCTATGCTAATATGCTAATATGCTAATATGCTAATATGCTAATATGCTAATATGCTAATACATTAACACGCTATGCTAATATGCTAATATGCTAATATGCTAATATGCTATGCTAATATGCTAATATGCTAATATGCTAATATGCTAATATGCTAATATGCTAATATGCTAATATGCTATGCTAATATGCTAATATGCTAATATGCTAATATTCTATGCTAATATGCTAATTATGCTAATACGCTAATACGCTATGCTAATATGCTAATACCCTAATACGCTAACATGCTATGCTAATATGCTAATATGCTAATATGCTAATATGCTAATATGCTAATATGCTAATATGCTATGCTAATATGCTAATATGCTAATATGCTAATATGCTATGCTAATATGCTAATATGCTAATATGCTAATATGCTAATATGCTATGCTAATATGCTAATATGCTAATATGCTAATATACTAATATGCTAATATGCTATACTAATATGCTAATATGCTAATATGCTAATATGCTAATATGCTAATATGCTAATATGCTAATATGCTATGCTAATATGCTAATATGCTAATACACTAACACGCTATGCTAATATGCTAATATGCTAATATGCTAATATGCTAATATGCTATGCTAATATGCTAATATGCTAATATGCTAATATGCTAATATGCTAATATGCTATGCTAATATGCTAATATGCTAATATGCTAATATGCTAATATGATAATATGCTAATATGTTATGCTATGCTAATATGCTAATATGCTAATATGCTAATACGCTAACATGCTATGCTAATATGCTAATATGCTAATATGCTAATATGCTAATACGCTAACATGCTATGCTAATATGCTAATATGCTAATATGCTAATATGCTAATACGCTAATATGCTAATATGCTAATATGCTAATATGCTATGCTAATATGCTAATATGCTAATATGCTAATATGCTAATATGCTATGCTAATATGCTAATATGCTAATACGCTAACACGCTATGCTAATATGCTAATATGCTAATATGCTAATATGCTAATATGCTAATATGCTAATATGCTATGCTAATATGCTAATATGCTAAGCTAATATGCTAATATGCTAATATGCTAATATGCTAATATGCTATGCTAATATGCTAATATGCTAATACGCTAACACGCTATGCTAATATGCTAATATGCTAATATGCTAATATGCTAATATGCTAATATGCTATGCTAATATGCTAATATGCTAATATGCTAATATGCTAATATGCTAATATGCTAATATGCTAATATGCTAATATGCTATGCTAATATGCTAATATGCTAATATGCTAATATGCTAATATGCTAATATGCTAATATGCTATGCTAATATGTTAATATGCTAATATGCTAATATGCTAATATGCTAATATGCTTTGCTAATATGCTAATATGCTAATGTGCTAATATGCTAATATGCTATGCTAATATGCTAATATGCTAATATGCTAATATGCTAATATGCTAATATGCTATGCTAATATGCTAATATGCTAATATGCTAATACACTAACACGCTATGCTAATATGCTAATATGCTAATATGCTAATATGCTAATATGCTAATATGCTAATATGCTATGCTAATATGCTAATATGCTAATATGCTAATATGCTAATATGCTAATATGCTATGCTAATATGCTAATATGCTAATATGCTAATATGCTAATATGCTAATATGCTATGCTAATATGCTAATATGCTAATATGCTAATATGCTAATATGCTAATATGCTAATATACTAATATGCTAATATGCTAATATGCTAATATGCTATGCTAATATGCTAATATGCTAATATGCTAATATACTAATATGCTAATATGCTAATATACTATGCTAATATGCTAATATGCTAATATGCTAATATGCTAATATGCTAATATCCTAATATGCTATGCTAATATGCTAATATGCTAATATGCTAATATGCTATGCTAATATGCTAATATGCTAATATGCTAATATGCTAATATACTAATATGCTAATATGCTAATATGCTATGCTAATATGCTAATATGCTAATATGCTAATATGCTAATATGCTAATATGCTAATATGCTATGCTAATATGCTAATATGCTAATATGCTAATATCTAATATGCTAATATGCTAATATGCTAATATGCTATGCTAATATGCTAATATGCTAATATGCTAATATGCTAATATGCTAATATGCTAATATGCTATGCTAATATGCTAATATGCTAATAAGCTAATATGCTAATATGCTAATATGCTATGCTAATATGCTAATATGCTAATATGCTAATATGCTAATATGCTATGCTAATATGCTATATGCTAATATGCTAATATGCTAATATGCTAATATGCTAATACACTAACACGCTATGCTAATATGCTAATATGCTAATATGCTAATATGCTAATATGCTAATATGCTATGCTAATATGCTAATATGCTAATATGCTATTATGCTAATATGCTAATATGCTATGCTAATATGCTAATATGCTAATATGCTAATATGCTAATATGCTAATATGCTAATACGCTAATATGCTAACAAGCTATGCTAATATGCTAATATGCTAATATGCTAATATGCTAATATGCTATATGCTAATATGCTAATACACTAACACGCTATGCTAATATGCTAATATGCTAATATGCTAATATGCTAATATGCTAATATGCTAATATGCTAATATGCTAATATGCTATGCTAATATGCCTAATATACTAATATGCTATTATGCTAATATGCTAAGCTATGCTAATATGCTATGCTAATATGCTAATATGCTAATATGCTAATATGCTAATATGCTAATATGCTATGCTAATATGCTAATATGCTAATATGCTAATATGCTATGCTAATATGCTAATATGCTATGCTAATATGCTAATATGCCATGCTAATATGCTAATATGCTAATATGCCATGCTAATATGCTAATATGCTAATATGCTAATATGCTAATATGCTAATATGCTAATATGCTATGCTAATATGCTAATATGCTAATATGCTAATATGCTAATATGCTAATATACTATGCTAATATGCTAATATGCTAATATGCTAATATGCTAATATGCTAATATGCTAATATGCTAATATGCTATGCTAATATGCTAATACGCTAACACGCTATGCTAATATGCTAATATGCTAATATGCTAAAATGCTATGCTAATATGCTAATATGCTAATATGCTATGCTAATATGCTAATATGCTAATATACTAATATGCTAATATGCTAATATACTAATATGCTATGCTAATATGCTAATATGCTAATATGCGAATATGCTAATATGCTAATATGCTAATACGCTAACACGCTAGGCTAATATGCTAATATGCTAATATGCTAATATGCTAATATGCTATGCTAATATGCTAATATGCTATGCTAATATGCTAATATGCTAACATGCTATGCTAATATGCTAATATGCTAATATGCTAATATGCTAATACGCTACATGCTATGCTAATATGCTAATATGCTAATATGCTAATATGCTAATACGCTAATATGCTAATATGCTAATATGCTAATATGCTAATACACTAACACGCTATGCTAATATGCTAATATGCTAATATGCTAATATGCTAATATATTAATATGCTAATATGCTATGCTAATATGCTAATATGCTAATATACTAATATGCTAATATGCTAATATGCTAATATGCTATGCTAATATGCTAATATGCTGATATGCTAATATGCTAATATGCTAATATGCTAATATGCTAATATGCTAAGCTAATATGCTATGCTAATATGCTAATATGCTAATATGCTAATATGCTAATATGCTATGCTAATATGCTAATATGCTAATATGCTAATATGCTAATATGCTAATATGCTAATATGCTAATATTTTAATACGCTAATATACTAAGCTATGCTAATATGCTAATATGCTAATATGCTAATATGCTAATATGCTATGCTAATATACTAATATGCTAATATGCTAATATGCTAATATGCTAATATGCTAATATGCTATGCTAATATGCTAATATGCTAATATACTAATATGCCATGCTAATATGCTATGCTAATATGCTAATATGCTAATATGCTAATATGCTAATATGCTATGCTAATATGCTAATATGCTAATATGCTAATATGCTATGCTAATATGCTAATATGCTAATATGCTAATATGCTAATATGCTAATATGCTAATATGCTATGCTAATATGCTAATATGCTAATATGCTAATATGCTAATATGCTAATATGCTAATATGCTATGCTAATATGCTAATATGCTAATATGCTAATATGCTAATACACTAACACGCTATGCTAATATGCTAATATGCTAATATGCTAATATGCTATGCTAATATGCTAATATGCTAATATGCTAATATGCTAATATGCTATGCTAATATGCTAATATGCTATGTTAATATGCTAATATGCTAATATGCTAATATGCTAATATGCTATGCTAATATGCTAATATGCTAATATGCTAATATGCTAATATGCAATGCTAATATGCTAATATGCTAATATGCTAATATGCTAATATGCTAATATGCTAATATGCTATGCTAATATGCTAATATGCTAATATGCTAATATGCTAATATGCTAATATGCTATGCTAATATGCTAATATGTTAATATGCTAATATGCTAATACGCTAATATGCTAACACGCTATGCTAATATGCTAATATGCTAATATGCTAATATGCTAATATGCTAATATGCTAATATGCTAATATGCTATGCTAATATGCTAATATGCTATGCTAATATGCTAATATGCTATGCTAATATGCTAATATGCTAATATGCTAATACGCTAACACGCTATGCTAATATGCTATGCTAATATGCTAATATGCTAATATACTAATATGCTAATATGCTAATATGCTATGCTAATATGCTAATATGCTAATATGCTATGCTAATATGCTAATATGCTAATATGCTAATATGCTAATATGCTATGCTAATATGCTAATATGCTAATATGCTATGCTAATATGCTAATATGCTAATACGCTAACACGCTATGCTAATATGCTAATATGATAATATGCTAATATGCTAATATGCTAATATGCTATGCTAATATGCTAATATGCTAATATGCTAATATGCTAATATGCTATGCTAATATGCTAATATGCTAATATGCTAATATGCTAATATGCTATGCTAATATGCTAATATGCTAATATGCTAATATGCTAATATGCTAATATGCTAATAGCTATGCTAATATGCTAATATGCTAATATGCTAATATGCTAATATGCTATGCTAATATGCTAATATGCTAACACGCTATACTAATATGCTAATATGCTAATATGCTAATATGCTAATATGCTATGCTAATATGCTAATATGCTAATATGCTAATATGCTAATATGCTAATATGCTATGCAAATATGCTAATATGCTAATATGCTAATATGCTATGCTAATATGCTAATATGCTAATATGCTAATATGCTAATACGCTAATACGCTAATACGCTAATATGCTAATATGCTAATATGCTATGCTAATATGCTAATATGCTAATATGCTAATATGCTAATATGCTAATATGCTAATATGCTAATATGCTATGCTAATATGCTATGCTAATATGCTAATATGCTAATATGCTAATATGCTAATATGCTAATATGCTAATATGCTATCTAATATGCTATGCTAATATGCTAATATGCTAATATGCTAATATGCTATGCTAATATGCTAATATGCTATGCTAATATGCTATGCTAATATGCTATGCTAATATGCTATGCTAATATGCTAATATGCTAATATGCTAATATGCTATGCTAATATGCTAATATGCTAATATGCTAATATGCTAATATGCTAATATGCTATGCTAATATGCTAATATGCTAATATGCTAATATGCTAATATGCTAATATACTAATATACTAATATGCTAATATGCTAATATGCTAATATGCTATGCTAATATGCTAATATGCTAATATGCTAATATGCTAATATGCTATGCTAATATGCTAATATGCTAATATGCTAATATGCTATGCTAATATGCTAATATGCTAATATGCTAATATGCTATGCAAATATGCTAATATGCTAATATGCTAATATACTAATATGCTAATATACTAATATGCTAATATGCTAATATGCTATGCTAATATACTATGCTAATATACTAATATGCTAATATGCTAATATGCTAATATGCTAATTTGCTAATATGCTATGCTAATATGCTAATATGCTAATATGCTAATATACTAATATGCTAATATGCTAATATGCTAATATGCTAATATGCTAATATGCTAATATGCTAATATACTAATATGCTAATACGCTAATATGCTATGCTAATATGCTAATATGCTAATATGCTAATATGCTATGCTAATATGCTAATATGTTAATATGCTAATATGCTAATATGCTAATATGCTAATATGCTAATATGCTAATATGCTATGCTAATATGCTAATATGCTAATATGCTAATATGCTATGCTAATATGCTAATATGCTAATATGCTAATATGCTAATATGCTAATACATTAACACGCTATGCTAATATGCTAATATGCTAATATGCTAATATGCTAATATGCTATGCTAATATGCTAATATGCTAATATGCTAATATGCTAATATGCTAATATGCTATGCTAATATGCTAATATGCTAATATGCTAATATGCTAATATTCTATGCTAATATGCTAATATGCTAATACGCTAATACGCTATGCTAATATGCTAATACCCTAATACGCTAACATGCTATGCTAATATGCTAATATGCTAATATGCTAATATGCTATGCTAATATGCTAATATGCTAATATGCTAATATGCTAATATGCTATGCTAATATGCTAATATGCTAATATGCTAATATACTAATATGCTAATATGCTATACTAATATGCTAATATGCTAATATGCTATGCTAATATGCTAATATGCTAATATGCTAATATTCTATGCTAATATGCTAATATGCTAATACGCTAATACGCTATGCTAATATGCTAATACCCTAATACGCTAATATGCTATGCTAATATGCTAATATGCTAATATGCTAATATGCTATGCTAATATGCTAATATGCTAATATGCTAATATGCTAATATGCTATGCTAATATGCTAATATGCTAATATGCTAATATACTAATATGCTAATATGCTATACTAATATGCTAATATGCTAATATGCTAATATGTTAATATGCTAATATGCTAATATGCTATGCTAATATGCTAATATGCTAATACACTAACACGCTATGCTAATATGCTAATATGCTAATATGCTAATATGCTAATATGCTATGCTAATATGCTAATATGCTAATATGCTAATATGCTAATATGCTAATATGCTATGCTAATATGCTAATATGCTAATATGCTAATATGCTAATATGATAATATGCTAATATGTTATGCTATGCTAATATGCTAATATGCTAATATGCTAATACGCTAACATGCTATGCTAATATGCTAATATGCTAATATGCTAATATGCTAATACGCTAACATGCTATGCTAATATGCTAATATGCTAATATGCTAATATGCTAATACGCTAATATGCTAATATGCTAATATGCTAATATGCTAATATGCTATGCTAATATGCTAATATGCTAATATGCTAATATGCTAATATGCTATGCTAATATGCTAATATGCTAATACGCTAACACGCTATGCTAATATGCTAATATGCTAATATGCTAATATGCTAATATGCTAATATGCTATGCTAATATGCTAATATGCTAAGCTAATATGCTAATATGCTAATATGCTAATATGCTATATGCTATGCTAATATGCTAATATGCTAATACGCTAACACGCTATGCTAATATGCTAATATGCTAATATGCTAATATGCTAATATGCTAATATGCTATGCTAATATGCTAATATGCTAATATGCTAATATGCTAATATGCTAATATGCTAATATGCTATGCTAATATGCTAATATGCTAATATGCTAATATGCTAATATGCTAATATGCTAATATGCTATGCTAATATGTTAATATGCTAATATGCTAATATGCTAATATGCTAATATGCTATGCTAATATGCTAATATGCTAATATGCTAATATGCTATGCTAATATGCTAATATGCTAATATGCTAATATGCTAATATGCTAATATGCTAATATGCTAATATGCTATGCTAATATGCTAATATGCTAATATGCTAATATGCTAATACACTAACACGCTATGCTAATATGCTAATATGCTAATATGCTAATATGCTAATATGCTAATATGCTATGCTAATATGCTAATATGCTAATATGCTAATATGCTAATATGCTATGCTAATATGCTAATATGCTAATATGCTAATATGCTAATATGCTAATATGCTATGCTAATATGCTAATATGCTAATATGCTAATATGCTAATACGCTAATATGCTAATATACTAATATGCTAATATGCTAATATGCTAATATGCTATGCTAATATGCTAATATGCTAATATGCTAATATACTAATATGCTAATATGCTAATATACTATGCTAATATGCTAATATGCTAATATGCTAATATGCTAATATGCTAATATCCTAATATGCTATGCTAATATGCTAATATGCTAATATGCTAATATGCTATGCTAATATGCTAATATGCTAATATGCTAATATGCTAATATACTAATATGCTAATATGCTAATATGCTATGCTAATATGCTAATATGCTAATATGCTAATATGCTAATATGCTAATATGCTATGCTAATATGCTAATATGCTAATATGCTAATATGCTAATATGCTAATATGCTAATATGCTATGCTAATATGCTAATATGCTAATATGCTAATATGCTAATATGCTAATATGCTATGCTAATATGCTAATATGCTAATAAGCTAATATGCTAATATGCTAATATGCTATGCTAATATGCTAATATGCTAATATGCTAATATGCTAATATGCTAATATGCTATGCTAATATGCTAATATGCTAATATGCTAATATGCTAATATGCTAATATGCTAATACACTAACACGCTATGCTAATATGCTAATATGCTAATATGCTAATATGCTAATATGCTATGCTAATATGCTAATATGCTAATATGCTATTATGCTAATATGCTAATATGCTATGCTAATATGCTAATATGCTAATATGCTAATATGCTAATATGCTAATATGCTAATACGCTAATATGCTAACAAGCTATGCTAATATGCTAAAATGCTAATATGCTAATATGCTAATATGCTAATATGCTAATATGCTAATACACTAACACGCTATGCTAATATGCTAATATGCTAATATGCTAATATGCTAATATGCTAATATGCTAATATGCTATGCTAATATGCTAATATACTAATATGCTATTATGCTAATATGCTAAGCTATGCTAATATGCTATGCTAATATGCTAATATGCTAATATGCTAATATGCTAATATGCTAATATGCTATGCTAATATGCTAATATGCTAATATGCTAATATGCTAATATGCTATGCTAATATGCTAATATGCTATGCTAATATGCTAATATGCCATGCTAATATGCTAATATGCTAATATGCTAATATGCTAATATGCTAATATGCTATGCTAATATGCTAATATGCTAATATGCTAATATGCTAATATGCTAATATACTATGCTAATATGCTAATATGCTAATATGCTAATATGCTAATATGCTAATATGCTATGCTAATATGCTAATATGCTAATATGCTAATATGCTAATATGCTATGCTAATATGCTAATACGCTAACACGCTATGCTAATATGCTAATATGCTAATATGCTAATATGCTATGCTAATATGCTAATATGCTAATATGCTATGCTAATATGCTAATATGCTAATATACTAATATGCTAATATGCTAATATACTAATATGCTATGCTAATATGCTAATATGCTAATATGCGAATATGCTAATATGCTAATATGCTAATACGCTAACACACTAGGCTAATATGCTAATATGCTAATATGCTAATATGCTAATATGCTATGCTAATATGCTAATATGCTAATATGCTAATATGCTATGCTAATATGCTAATATGCTAATTTGCTAATATGCTAATATGCTAATATGCTATGCTAATATGCTATGCTAATATGCTAATTTGCTAATATGCTAATATGCTAATATGCTATGCTAATATGCTAATATGCTAATATGCTATGCTAATATGCTAATATGCTAATACGCTATGCTAATATGCTAATATGCTAATGTGCTAATATGCTATGCTAATATGCTAATATGCTAATATGCTAATATGCTAATATGCTATGCTAATATGCTAATATGCTAATATGCTAATATGCTAATATGCTATGCTAATATGCTGAAATGCTGATATGCTAATATGCTATGCTAATATGCTAATATGCTAATATGCTATGCTAATATGCTAATATGCTAATATACTAATATGCTAATATGCTAATATGCTATGCTAATATGCTAATATGCTAATACACTAACACGCTATGCTAATATGCTAATATGCTAATATGCTAATATGCTAATATGCTAATATGCTAATATGCTATGCTAATATGCTAATATGCTAATATGCTAATATGCTAATATGCTATGCTAATATGCTAATATGCTAATATGCTAATATGCTAATACGCTAATATGCTAACACGCTATGCTAATATGCTAATATGCTAATATGCTAATATGCTAATATGCTAATATGCTATGCTAATATGCTAATATGCTATGCTAATATGCTAATATGCTAATACGCTAACACGCTATGCTAATATGCTAATATGCTAATATGCTAATATGCTAATATGCTATGCTAATATGCTAATATGCTAATATGCTAATATGCTATGCTAATATGCTAATATGCTAATATGCTAATATGCTAATATGCTAATATGCTATGCTAATATGCTAATATGCTAATATGCTAATATGCTAATATGCTAATATGCTATGCTAATATGCTAATATGCTAATATGCTAATATGCTATACTAATATGCTAATATGCTAATATACTAATATGCTATGCTAATATGCTAATACGCTAACACGCTATGCTAATATGCTAATATGCTAATATGCTAATATGCTATGCTAATATGCTAATATGCTAATATGCTTATATGCTATGCTAATATGCTAATATGCTAATATGCTAATATGCTAATATGCTAATATGCTAATATGCTTATATGCTATGCTAATATGCTAATATGCTAATATGCTAATATGCTAATATGCTATGCTAATATGCTAATATGCTAATATGCTAATATGCTATGCTAATATGCTAATATGCTAATATGCTAATATGTTAATATACTATGCTAATATGCTAATATGCTAATATGCTAATATGCTAATATGCTAATATGCTATGCTAATATGCTAATATGCTAATATGCTAATATGCTATGCTAATATGCTAATATGCTAATATGCTAATATGCTAATATGCTAATATACTATGCTAATATGCTAATATGCTAATACACTAACACGCTATGCTAATATGCTAATATGCTAATATGCTAATATGCTAATATACTAATATGCTAATATGCTAATATGCTAATATACTAATATGCTAATATGCTAATATGCTAATATGCTATGCTAATATGCTAATATGCTGATATGCTAATATGCTAATATGCTAATATGCTAATATGCTAATATGCTATGCTAATATGATATGCTAATATGCTAATATGCTAATATGCTAATATGCTAATATGCTAATATGCTATGCTAATATGCTAATATGCTAATACACTAACACGCTATGCTAATATGCTAATATGCTAATATGCTAATATGCTAATATGCTATGCTAATATGCTAATATGCTAATATGCTAATATGCTAATACGCTAATATGCTAACACGCTATGCTAATATGCTAATATGCTAATATGCTAATATGCTAATATGCTAATATGCTATGCTAATATGCTAATATGCTATGCTAATATGCTAATATGCTATGCTAATATGCTAATATGCTAATACGCTAACACGCTATGCTAATATGCTAATATGCTAATATGCTAATATGCTATGCTAATATGCTAATATGCTAATATGCTAATATGCTAATATGCTAATATGCTATGCTAATATGCTAATATGCTAATATGCTAATATGCTAATATGCTAATATGCTATGCTAATATGCTAATATGCTAATATGCTAATATGCTATACTAATATGCTAATATGCTAATATACTAATATGCTATGCTAATATGCTAATACGCTACCACGCTATGCTAATATGCTAATATGCTAATATGCTAATATGCTATGCTAATATGCTAATATGCTAATATGCTAATATGCTAATATGCTAATATGCTATGCTAATATGCTAATATGCTAATATGCTAATATGCTAATATGCTAATATGTTAATATGCTATGCTAATATGCTAATATGCTAATATGCTAATATGCTAATATGCTAATATGCTATGCTAATATGCTAATATGCTAATATGCTAATATGCTATGCTAATATGCTAATATGCTAATATGCTAATATGTTAATATGCTATGCTAATATGCTAATATGCTAATATGCTAATATGCTAATATGCTATGCTAATATGCTAATATGCTAATATGCTAATATGCTATGCTAATATGCTAATATGCTAATATGCTAATATGCTAATATGCTAATATGCTAATATACTATGCTAATATGCTAATATGCTAATACACTAACACGCTATGCTAATATGCTAATATGCTAATATGCTAATATGCTAATATATTAATATGCTAATATGCTATGCTAATATGCTAATATGCTAATATACTAATATGCTAATATGCTAATATGCTAATATGCTATGCTAATATGCTAATATGCTGATATGCTAATATGCTAATATGCTAATATGCTAATATGCTAATATGCTAAGCTAATATGCTATGCTAATATGCTAATATGCTAATATGCTAATATGCTAATATGCTAATATGCTAATATGCTAATATGCTATGCTAATATGCTAATATGCTAATATGCTAATATGCTAATATTTTAATACGCTAATATGCTAAGCTATGCTAATATGCTAATATGCTAATATGCTAATATGCTAATATGCTATGCTAATATACTAATATGCTAATATGCTAATATGCTAATATGCTAATATGCTAATATGCTAATATGCTATGCTAATATGCTAATATGCTAATATACTAATATGCCATGCTAATATGCTATGCTAATATGCTAATATGCTAATATGCTAATATGCTAAGCTAATATGCTAATATGCTATGCTAATATGCTAATATGCTATGCTAATATGCTAATATGCTAATATGCTAATATGCTAATATGCTAATATGTTATGCTAATATGCTAATATGCTAATATGCTAATATGCTAATATGCTAATATGCTATGCTAATATGCTAATATGCTAATATGCTAATATGCTAATACACTAACACGCTATGCTAATATGCTAATATGCTAATATGCTAATATGCTATGCTAATATGCTAATATGCTAATATGCTAATATGCTAATATGCTATGCTAATATGCTAATATGCTAATATGTTAATATGCTAATATGCTAATATGCTAATATGCTAATATGCTATGCTAATATGCTAATATGCTAATATGCTAATATGCTAATATGCAATGCTAATATGCTAATATGCTAATATGCTAATATGCTAATATGCTAATATGCTAATATGCTAATATGCTATGCTAATATGTTAATATGCTAATATGCTAATATGCTAATATGCTAATATGCTATGCTAATATGCTAATATGTTAATATGCTAATATGCTAATACGCTAATATGCTAACACGCTATGCTAATATGCTAATATGCTAATATGCTAATATGCTAATATGCTAATATGCTAATATGCTAATATGCTATGCTAATATGCTATGCTAATATGCTAATATGCTATGCTAATATGCTAATATGCTAATATGCTAATACGCTAACACGCTATGCTAATATGCTATGCTAATATGCTAATATGCTAATATACTAATATGCTAATATGCTAATATGCTATGCTAATATGCTAATATGCTAATATGCTATGCTAATATGCTAATATGCTAATATGCTAATATGCTAATATGCTATGCTAATATGCTAATATGCTAATATGCTATGCTAATATGCTAATATGCTAATACGCTAACACGCTATGCTAATATGCTAATATGATAATATGCTAATATGCTAATATGCTAATATGCTATGCTAATATGCTAATATGCTAATATGCTAATATGCTAATATGCTATGCTAATATGCTAATATGCTAATATGCTAATATGCTAATATGCTATGCTAATATGCTAATATGCTAATATGCTAATATGCTAATATGCTAATATGCTAATATGCTATGCTAATATGCTAATATGCTAATATGCTAATATGCTAATATGCTATGCTAATATGCTAATATGCTAACACGCTATGCTAATATGCTAATATGCTAATATGCTAATATGCTAATATGCTATGCTAATATGCTAATATGCTAATATGCTAATATGCTAATATGCTAATATGCTAATATGCTATGCAAATATGCTAATATGCTAATATGCTAATATGCTAATATGCTATGCTAATATGCTAATATGCTAATATGCTAATATGCTAATATGCTAATACGCTAATACGCTAATACGCTAATATGCTAATATGCTAATATGCTATGCTAATATGCTAATATGCTAATATGCTAATATGCTAATATGCTAATATGCTATGCTAATATGCTAATATGCTAATATGCTAATATGCTAATATGCTATGCTAATATGCTATGCTAATATGCTAATATGCTAATATGCTATGCTAATATGCTAATATGCTATGCTAATATGCTATGCTAATATGCTATGCTAATATGCTAATATGCTAATATGCTAATATGCTATGCTAATATGCTAATATGCTAATATGCTAATATGCTAATATGCTAATATGCTATGCTAATATGCTATTATGCTAATATGCTAATATGCTAATATGCTAATATACTAATATACTAATATGCTAATATGCTAATATGCTAATATGCTATGCTAATATGCTAATATGCTAATATGCTAATATGCTAATATGCTAATATGCTATGCTAATATGCTAATATGCTAATATGCTAATATACTAATATGCTAATATGCTAATATGCTATGCTAATATGCTAATATGCTAATATGCTAATATGCTATGCAAATATGCTAATATGCTAATATGCTAATATACTAATATGCTAATATACTAATATGCTAATATGCTAATATGCTATGCTAATATACTATGCTAATATACTAATATGCTAATATGCTAATATGCTAATATGCTAATTTGCTAATATGCTATGCTAATATGCTAATATGCTAATATGCTAATATACTAATATGCTAATATGCTAATATGCTAATATGCTAATATGCTAATATGCTAATATACTAATATGCTAATACGCTAACATGCTATGCTAAAATGCTAATATGCTAATATGCTAGTATGCTAATATGCTATGCTAATATGCTAATATGCTAATATGCTAATATGCTAATATGCTAATATGCTAATATGCTATGCTAATATGCTAATATGCTAATATGCTAATATGCTATGCTAATATGCTAATATGTTAATATGCTAATATGCTAATATGCTAATATGCTAATATGCTAATATGCTATGCTAATATGCTAATATGCTAATATGCTAATATGCTAATATGCTAATATGCTATGCTAATATGCTAATATGCTAATATGCTAATATGCTAATATGCTAATATGCTAATACATTAACACGCTATGCTAATATGCTAATATGCTAATATGCTAATATGCTAATATGCTATGCTAATATGCTAATATGCTAATATGCTAATATGCTAATATGCTAATATGCTATGCTAATATGCTAATATGCTAATATGCTAATATTCTATGCTAATATGCTAATATGCTAATACGCTAATACGCTATGCTAATATGCTAATACCCTAATACGCTAACATGCTATGCTAATATGCTAATATGCTAATATGCTAATATGCTAATATGCTAATATGCTATGCTAATATGCTAATATGCTAATATGCTAATATGCTATGCTAATATGCTAATATGCTAATATGCTAATATGCTAATATGCTATGCTAATATGCTAATATGCTAATATGCTAATATACTAATATGCTAATATGCTATACTAATATGCTAATATGCTAATATGCTAATATGCTAATATGCTAATATGCTAATATGCTAATATGCTATGCTAATATACTAATATGCTAATACACTAACACGCTATGCTAATATGCTAATATGCTAATATGCTAATATGCTAATATGCTATGCTAATATGCTAATATGCTAATATGCTAATATGCTAATATGCTATGCTAATATGCTAATATGCTAATATGCTAATATGCTAATATGCTAATATGATAATATGCTAATATGTTATGCTATGCTAATATGCTAATATGCTAATATGCTAATATGCTAATATGCTAATATGCTAATACGCTAACATGCTATGCTAATATGCTAATATGCTAATATGCTAATATGCTAATACGCTAACATGCTATGCTAATATGCTAATATGCTATGCTAATATGCTAATACGCTAATATGCTAATATGCTAATATGCTAATATGCTATGCTAATATGCTAATATGCTAATATGCTAATATGCTAATATGCTATGCTAATATGCTAATATGCTAATACGCTAACACGCTATGCTAATATGCTAATATGCTAATATGCTAATATGCTAATATGCTAATATACTATGCTAATATGCTAATATGCTAATAAGCTAATATGCTAATATGCTAATATGCTAATATGCTAATATGCTATGCTAATATGCTAATATGCTAATACGCTAACACGCTATGCTAATATGCTAATATGCTAATATGCTAATATGCTAATATGCTAATATGCTATGCTAATATGCTAATATGCTAATATGCTAATATGCTAATATGCTAATATGCTAATATGCTATGCTAATATGCTAATATGCTAATATGCTAATATGCTAATATGCTAATATGCTAATATGCTATGCTAATATGCTAATATGCTAATATGCTAATATGCTATGCTAATATGCTAATATGCTAATATGCTAATATGCTAATATGCTAATATGCTAATATGCTATGCTAATATGCTAATATGCTAATATGCTAATACACTAACACGCTATGCTAATATGCTAATATGCTAATATGCTAATATGCTAATATGCTAATATGCTAATATGCTATGCTAATATGCTAATATGCTAATATGCTAATATGCTAATATGCTAATATGCTATGCTAATATGCTAATATGCTAATATGCTAATATGCTAATATGCTAATATGCTAATATGCTATGCTAATATGCTAATATGCTAATATGCTAATATGCTAATATGCTAATATGCTAATATGCTAATATACTAATATGCTAATATGCTAATATGCTAATATGCTATGCTAATATGCTAATATGCTAATATGCTAATATACTAATATGCTAATATGCTAATATACTATGCTAATATGCTAATATGCTAATATGCTAATATGCTAATATGCTAATATGCTAATATCCTAATATGCTATGCTAATATGCTAATATGCTAATATGCTAATATGCTATGCTAATATGCTAATATGCTAATATGCTAATATGCTAATATACTAATATGCTAATATGCTAATATGCTATGCTAATATGCTAATATGCTAATATGCTAATATGCTAATATGCTAATATGCTAATATGCTATGCTAATATGCTAATATGCTAATATGCTAATATGCTAATATGCTAATATGCTATGCTAATATGCTAATATGCTAATATGCTAATATGCTAATATGCTATGCTAATATGCTAATATGCTAATAAGCTAATATGCTAATATGCTAATATGCTAATATGCTATGCTAATATGCTAATATGCTAATATGCTAATATGCTATGCTAATATGCTAATATGCTAATATGCTAATATGCTAATATGCTAATATGCTAATATGCTAATACACTAACACGCTATGCTAATATGCTAATATGCTAATATGCTAATATGCTAATATGCTAATATGCTAATATGCTATGCTAATATGCTAATATGCTAATATGCTATTATGCTAATATGCTAATATGCTATGCTAATATGCTAATATGCTAATATGCTAATATGCTAATATGCTAATATGCTAATACGCTAATATGCTAACAAGCTATGCTAATATGCTAATATGCTAATATGCTAATATGCTAATATGCTAATATGCTAATACACTAACACGCTATGCTAATATGCTAATATGCTAATATGCTAATATGCTAATATGCTAATATGCTATGCTAATATGCTAATATGCTAATATGCTATTATGCTAATATGCTAAGCTATGCTAATATGCTATGCTAATATGCTAATATGCTAATATGCTAATATGCTAATATGCTAATATGCTATGCTAATATGCTAATATGCTAATATGCTAATATGCTAATATGCTATGCTAATATGCTAATATGCTATGCTAATATGCTAATATGCCATGCTAATATGCTAATATGCTAATATGCTAATATGCTAATATGCTAATATGCTAATATGCTATGCTAATATGCTAATATGCTAATATGCTAATATGCTAATATGCTAATATGCTAATATGCTAATATGCTATGCTAATATGCTAATATGCTAATATGCTATGCTAATATGCTAATATGCTAATATGCTAATATGCTATGCTAATATGCTAATACGCTAACACGCTATGCTAATATGCTAATATGCTAATATGCTAATATGCTAATATGCTATGCTAATATGCTAATATGCTAATATGCTATGCTAATATGCTAATATGCTAATATACTAATATGCTAATATGCTAATATACTAATATGCTATGCTAATATGCTAATATGCTAATATGCGAATATGCTAATATGCTAATATGCGAATACGCTAACACGCTAGGCTAATATGCTAATATGCTAATATGCTAATATGCTAATATGCTAATATGCTAATATACTATGCTAATATGCTAATATGCTAATATGCTAATATGCTAATATGCTAATATGCTATGCTAATATGCTAATATGCTAATATGCTAATATGCTATGCTAATATGCTAATACGCTAACACGCTATGCTAATATGCTAATATGCTAATATGCTAATATGCTATGCTAATATGCTATGCTAATATGCTAATATGCTAATATGCTAATATGCTAATATGCTAATATGCTATGCTAATATGCTAATATGCTAATAAGCTAATATGCTAATATGCTAATATGCTATGCTAATATGCTAATATGCTAATATGCTAATATGCTATGCTAATATGCTAATATGCTAATATGCTAATATGCTAATATGCTAATATGCTAATACACTAACACGCTATGCTAATATGCTAATATGCTAATATGCTAATATGCTAATATGCTATGCTAATATGCTAATATGCCATGCTAATATGCTAATATGCTATGCTAATATACTAATATGCTAATACGCTAACACGCTATGCTAATATGCTAATATGCTAATATGCTAATATGCTAATATGCTAATATGCTAAGCTAATATGCTAATATGCTATGCTAATATGCTAATATGCTATGCTAATATGCTAATATGTTAATATGCTAATATGCTAATATGCTAATATGCTAATATGCTAATATGCTATGCTAATATGCTAATATGCTAATATGCTAATATGCTAATATGCTATGCTAATATGCTAATATGCTAATATGCTAATATGCTAATACACTAACACGCTATGCTAATATGCTAATATGCTAATATGCTAATATGCTATGCTAATATGCTATGCTAATATGCTATGCTAATATGCTAATATGCTAATATGCTAATATGCTAATATGCTAATATGCTAATATGCTATGCTAATATGCTAATATGCTAATATGTTAATATGCTAATATGCTAATATGCTAATATGCTATGCTAATATGCTAATATGCTAATATGCTAATATGCAATGCTAATATGCTAATATGCTAATATGCTAATATGCTAATATGCTAATATGCTATGCTAATATGCTAATATGCTAATATGCTAATATGCTAATATGCTATGCTAATATGCTAATATGTTAATATGCTAATATGCTAATACGCTAATATGCTAACACGCTATGCTAATATGCTAATATGCTAATATGCTAATATGCTAATATGCTAATATGCTATGCTAATATGCTAATATGCTATGCTAATATGCTAATATGCTATGCTAATATGCTAATATGCTAATACGCTAACACGCTATGCTAATATGCTATGCTAATATGCTAATATGCTAATATACTAATATGCTAATATGCTAATATGCTATGCTAATATGCTAATATGCTAATATGCTATGCTAATATGCTAATATGCTAATATGCTAATATGCTAATATGCTATGCTAATATGCTAATATGCTAATATGCTAATATGCTAATATGCTATGCTAATATGCTAATATGCTAATATGCTATGCTAATATGCTAATATGCTAATATGCTAATATGCTAATATGCTAATATGCTAATATGCTATGCTAATATGCTAATATGTTAATATGCTAATATGCTAATATGCAATGCTAATATGCTAATATGCTAATATGCTAATATGCTAATATGCTAATATGCTAATATGCTATGCTAATATGCTAATATGCTAATACACTAACACGCTATGCTAATATGCTAATATGATAATATGCTAATATGCTAATATGCTAATATGCTAATATGCTAATATGCTATGCTAATATGCTAATATGCTAATATGCTAATATGCTAATATGCTAATATGCTAATATTTTAATACGCTAATATGCTAAGCTATGCTAATATGCTAATATGCTAATATGCTAATATGCTAATATGCTAATATGCTATGCTAATATACTAATATGCTAATATGCTAATATGCTAATATGCTAATATGCTAATATGCTATGCTAATATGCTATTATGCTAATATGCTAATATGCCATGCTAATATGCTATGCTAATATGCTAATATGCTAATATGCTAATATGCTAAGCTAATATGCTAATATGCTATGCTAATATGCTAATATGCTATGCTAATATGCTAATATGCTAATATGCTAATATGCTAATATGCTAATATGCTATGCTAATATGCTAATATGCTAATATGCTAATATGCTAATATGCTAATATGCTATGCTAATATGCTAATATGCTAATATGCTAATATGCTAATATGCTAATACACTAACACGCTATGCTAATATGCTAATATGCTAATATGCTATGCTAATATGCTATGCTAATATGCTATGCTAATATGCTAATATGCTAATATGCTAATATGCTAATATGCTATGCTAATATGCTAATATGCTAATATGTTAATATGCTAATATGCTAATATGCTAATATGCTATGCTAATATGCTAATATGCTAATATGCTAATATGCTAATATGCAATGCTAATATGCTAATATGCTAATATGCTAATATGCTAATATGCTAATATGCTATGCTAATATACTAATATGCTAATATGCTAATATGCTAATATGCTAATATGCTAATATGCTAATATGTTAATATGCTAATATGCTAATACGCTAATATGCTAATATGCTAATATGCTAATATGCTAATATGCTAATATGCTAATATGCTAATATGCTAATATGCTATGCTAATATGCTAATATGCTATGCTAATATGCTAATATGCTATGCTAATATGCTAATATGCTAATACGCTAACACGCTATGCTAATATGCTATGCTAATATGCTAATATGCTAATATACTAATATGCTAATATGCTAATATGCTATGCTAATATGCTAATATGCTAATATGCTATGCTAATATGCTAATATGCTAATATGCTAATATGCTAATATGCTAATATGCTAATATGTTAATATGCTAATATGCTAATACGCTAATATGCTAACACGCTATGCTAATATGCTAATATGCTAATATGCTAATATGCTAATATGCTATGCTAATATGCTAATATGCTATGCTAATATGCTAATATGCTATGCTAATATGCTAATATGCTAATACGCTAACACGCTATGCTAATATGCTATGCTAATATGCTAATATGCTAATATACTAATATGCTAATATGCTAATATGCTATGCTAATATGCTAATATGCTAATATGCTATGCTAATATGCTAATATGCTAATATGCTAATATGCTAATATGCTAATATGCTAATATGCTATGTTAATATGCTAATATGCTAATATGCTATGCTAATATGCTAATATGTTAATATGCTAATATGCTAATATGCTAATATGCTAATATGCTATGCTAATATGCTAATATGCTAATATGCTAATATGCTAATATGCAATGCTAATATGCTAATATGCTAATATGCTAATATGCTATGCTAATATGCTAATATGCTAATATGCTAATATGCTAATATGCTAATATGCTATGCTAATATGCTAATATGCTAATATGCTAATATTCTATGCTAATATGCTAATATGCTAATACCCTAATACGCTAACATGCTATGCTAATATGCTAATATGCTAATATGCTAATATGCTAATATGCTAATATGCTAATATGCTATGCTAATATGCTAATATGCTAATATGCTAATATGCTAATATGCTATGCTAATATGTTAATATGCTAATATGCTAATATGCTAATATGCTAATATGCTATGCTAATATGCTAATATGCTAATATGCTAATATGCTAATATGCTAATATGCTATGCTAATATGCTAATATGCTAATATGCTAATATGCTAATATGCTATGCTAATATGCTAATATGCTAATACACTAACACGCTATGCTATGCTAATATGCTAATATGCTAATATGCTAATATGCTATGCTAATATGCTAATATGCTAATACGCTAACACGCTATGCTAATATGCTAATATGCTAATATGCTAATATGCTAATATGCTAATATGCTAATATGCTAATATGCTATGCTAATATGCTAATATGCTAATATGCTATGCTAATATGCTAATATGCTAATATGCTAATATGCTAATATGCTAATATGCTATGCTAATATGCTAATATGCTAATATGCTAATATGCTATGCTAATATGCTAATATGCTAATATGCTAATATGCTAATATGCTATGCTATGCTAATATGCTAATATGCTAATATGCTAATATGCTAATATGCTAATATGCTAATATGCTAATATGCTATGCTAATATGCTAATATGCTAATATGCTAATATACTATGCTAATATGCTAATATGCTAATATGCTAATATGCTATGCTAATATGCTAATATGCTAATACACTAACACGCTATGCTAATATGCTAATATGCTAATATGCTAATATGCTAATATGCTATGCTAATATGCTAATATGCTAATACGCTAACACGCTATGCTAATATGCTAATATGCTAATATGCTAATATGCTAATATGCTAATATGCTATGCTAATATGCTAATATGCTAATATGCTAATATGCTAATATGCTAATATGCTATGCTAATATGCTAATATGCTAATATGCTAATATCCTAATATGCTAATATGCTAATATGCTAATATGCTATGCTAATATGTTAATATGCTAATATGCTAATATGCTAATATGCTAATATGCTAATATGCTAATATGCTATGCTAATATGCTAATATGCTAATATGCTAATATGCTATGCTAATATGCTAATATGCTAATATGCTAATATGCTAATATGCTAATATGCTAATATGCTAATATGCTATGCTAATATGCTAATATGCTAATATGCTAATACACTAACACGCTATGCTAATATGCTAATATGCTAATATGCTAATATGCTAATATGCTATGCTAATATGCTAATATGCTAATATGCTAATATGCTAATATGCTAATATGCTATGCTAATATGCTAATATGCTAATATGCTAATATGCTAATATGCTAATATGCTAATATGCTATGCTAATATGCTAATATGCTAATATGCTAATATGCTAATACGCTAATATGCTAATATGCTAATATGCTAATATGCTAATATGCTATGCTAATATGCTAATATGCTAATATGCTAATATACTAATATGCTAATATGCTAATATACTATGCTAATATGCTAATATGCTAATATGCTAATATCCTAATATGCTATGCTAATATGCTAATATGCTAATATGCTAATATGCTATGCTAATATGCTAATATGCTAATATGCTAATATGCTAATATGCTAATATACTAATATGCTAATATGCTAATATGCTATGCTATGCTAATATGCTAATATGCTAATATGCTAATATGCTAATATGCTATGCTAATATGCTAATATGCTAATATGCTAATATGCTAATATGCTAATATGCTATGCTAATATGCTAATATGCTAATATGCTAATATGCTAATATGCTAATATGCTATGCTAATATGCTAATATGCTAATATGCTAATATGCTAATATGCTAATATGCTAATATGCTATGCTAATATGCTATGCTAATATGCTAATATGCTAATACGCTAATATGCTAATATGCTAATATGCTAATATGCTAATATGCTAATATGCTATGCTAATATGCTAATATGCTAATATGCTAATATACTAATATGCTAATATGCTAATATACTATGCTAATATGCTAATATGCTAATATGCTAATATCCTAATATGCTAATATGCTATGCTAATATGCTAATATGCTAATACACTAACACGCTATGCTAATATGCTATGCTAATATGCTAATATGCTAATATGCTATGCTAATATGCTAATATGCTAATACGCTAACACGCTATGCTAATATGCTAATATGCTAATATGCTAATATGCTAATATGCTAATATGCTAATATGCTATGCTAATATGCTAATATGCTAATATGCTAATATGCTAATATGCTATGCTAATATGCTAATATGCTAATATGCTAATATGCTAATATCCTAATATGCTAATATGCTAATATGCTAATATGCTATGCTAATATGTTAATATGCTAATATGCTAATATGCTAATATGCTAATATGCTAATATGCTAATATGCTATGCTAATATGCTAATATGCTAATATGCTAATATGCTATGCTAATATGCTAATATGCTAATATGCTAATATGCTAATATGCTAATATGCTAATATGCTAATATGCTATGCTAATATGCTAATATGCTAATATGCTAATACACTAACACGCTATGCTAATATGCTAATATGCTAATATGCTAATATGCTAATATGCTATGCTAATATGCTAATATGCTAATATGCTAATATGCTAATATGCTAATATGCTATGCTAATATGCTAATATGCTAATATGCTAATATGCTAATATGCTAATATGCTATGCTAATATGCTAATATGCTAATATGCTAATATGCTAATACGCTAATATGCTAATATGCTAATATGCTAATATGCTAATATGCTATGCTAATATGCTAATATGCTAATATGCTAATATACTAATATGCTAATATGCTAATATACTATGCTAATATGCTAATATGCTAATATGCTAATATCCTAATATGCTATGCTAATATGCTAATATGCTAATATGCTAATATGCTATGCTAATATGCTAATATGCTAATATGCTAATATGCTAATATGCTAATATACTAATATGCTAATATGCTAATATGCTATGCTATGCTAATATGCTAATATGCTAATATGCTAATATGCTAATATGCTAATATGCTATGCTAATATGCTAATATGCTAATATGCTAATATGCTAATATGCTAATATGCTAATATGCTATGCTAATATGCTAATATGCTAATATGCTAATATGCTAATATGCTAATATGCTAATATGCTATGCTAATATGCTAATATGCTAATATGCTAATATGCTAATATGCTATGCTAATATGCTAATATGCTAATATGCTAATATGCTAATACGCTAATATGCTAATATGCTAATATGCTAATATGCTAATATGCTAATATGCTATGCTAATATGCTAATATGCTAATATGCTAATATACTAATATGCTAATATGCTAATATACTATGCTAATATGCTAATATGCTAATATGCTAATATCCTAATATGCTATGCTAATATGCTAATATGCTAATATGCTAATATGCTATGCTAATATGCTAATATGCTAATATGCTAATATGCTAATATGCTAATATACTAATATGCTAATATGCTAATATGCTATGCTATGCTAATATGCTAATATGCTAATATGCTAATATGCTAATATGCTATGCTAATATGCTAATATGCTAATATGCTAATATGCTAATATGCTAATATGCTAATATGCTATGCTAATATGCTAATATGCTAATATGCTAATATGCTAATATGCTAATATGCTAATATTTTAATACGCTAATATGCTAAGCTATGCTAATATGCTAATATGCTAATATGCTAATATGCTAATATGCTATGCTAATATACTAATATGCTAATATGCTAATATGCTAATATGCTAATATGCTAATATGCTATGCTAATATGCTAATATGCTAATATACTAATATGCCATGCTAATATGCTATGCTAATATGCTAATATGCTAATATGCTAATATGCTAAGCTAATATGCTTATATGCTATGCTAATATGCTAATATGCTATGCTAATATGCTAATATGCTAATATGCTAATATGCTATGCTAATATGTTAATATGCTAATATGCTAATATGCTAATATGCTAATATGCTAATATGCTATGCTAATATGCTAATATACTAATATGCTAATATGCTATGCTAATATGCTAATATGCTAATATGCTAATATGCTAATATGCTAATATGCTAATATGCTATGCTAATATGCTAATATGCTAATATGCTAATACACTAACACGCTATGCTAATATGCTAATATGCTAATATGCTAATATGCTAATATGCTATGCTAATATGCTAATATGCTAATATGCTAATATGCTAATATGCTATGCTAATATGCTAATATGCTAATATGCTAATATGCTAATATGCTAATATGCTATGCTAATATGCTAATATGCTAATATGCTAATATGCTAATACGCTAATATGCTAATATGCTAATATGCTAATATGCTAATATGCTAATATGCTATGCTAATATGCTAATATGCTAATATGCTAATATACTAATATGCTAATATGCTAATATACTATGCTAATATGCTAATATGCTAATATGCTAATATCCTAATATGCTATGCTAATATGCTAATATGCTAATATGCTAATATGCTAATATGCTATGCTAATATGCTAATATGCTAATATGCTAATATGCTAATATGCTAATATACTAATATGCTAATATGCTAATATGCTATGCTATGCTAATATGCTAATATGCTAATATGCTAATATGCTAATATGCTATGCTAATATGCTAATATGCTAATATGCTAATATGCTAATATGCTAATATGCTAATATGCTATGCTAATATGCTAATATGCTAATATGCTAATATGCTAATATGCTAATATGCTAATATGCTATGCTAATATGCTAATATGCTAATATGCTAATATGCTAATATGCTAATATGCTAATATGCTATGCTAATATGCTAATATGCTAATATGCTAATATGCTAATACGCTAATATGCTAATATGCTAATATGCTAATATGCTAATATGCTATGCTAATATGCTAATATGCTAATATGCTAATATACTAATATGCTAATATGCTAATATACTATGCTAATATGCTAATATGCTAATATGCTAATATCCTAATATGCTATGCTAATATGCTAATATGCTAATATGCTAATATGCTAATATGCTATGCTAATATGCTAATATGCTAATATGCTAATATGCTAATATGCTAATATACTAATATGCTAATATGCTAATATGCTAATATGCTAATATGCTAATATGCTAATATGCTAATATACTAATATGCTAATATGCTAATATGCTATGCTATGCTAATATGCTAATATGCTAATATGCTAATATGCTAATATGCTATGCTAATATGCTAATATGCTAATATGCTAATATGCTAATATGCTAATATGCTAATATGCTATGCTAATATGCTAATATGCTAATATGCTAATATGCTAATATGCTAATATGCTAATATGC
Organism: Brienomyrus brachyistius; assembly: GCF_023856365.1. Classification (NCBI taxonomy): domain Eukaryota; kingdom Metazoa; phylum Chordata; class Actinopteri; order Osteoglossiformes; family Mormyridae; genus Brienomyrus; species Brienomyrus brachyistius. The sequence continues at coordinate 840 of NW_026043088.1, read as the reverse complement.
TAATATTTTAATACGCTAATATGCTAAGCTATGCTAATATGCTAATATGCTAATATGCTAATATGCTAATATGCTATGCTAATATACTAATATGCTAATATGCTAATATGCTAATATGCTAATATGCTAATATGCTATGCTAATATGCTAATATGCTAATATACTAATATGCCATGCTAATATGCTATGCTAATATGCTAATATGCTAATATGCTAATATGCTAAGCTAATATGCTAATATGCTATGCTAATATGCTAATATGCTATGCTAATATGCTAATATGCTAATATGCTAATATGCTATGCTAATATGCTAATATGCTAATATGCTAATATGCTAATATGCTAATATGCTAATATTTTAATACGCTAATATGCTAAGCTATGCTAATATGCTAATATGCTAATATGCTAATATGCTAATATGCTATGCTAATATACTAATATGCTAATATGCTAATATGCTAATATGCTAATATGCTAATATACTATGCTAATATGCTAATATGCTAATATACTAATATGCCATGCTAATATGCTATGCTAATATGCTAATATGCTAATATGCTAATATGCTAAGCTAATATGCTAATATGCTATGCTAATATGCTAATATGCTATGCTAATATGCTAATATGCTAATATGCTAATATGCTAATATGCTATGCTAATATGCTAATATGCTAATATGCTAATATGCTAATATGCTAATATGCTATGCTAATATGCTAATATGCTAATATGCTAATACACTAACACGCTATGCTAATATGCTAATATGCTAATATGCTAATATGCTATGCTAATATGCTAATATGCTAATATGCTAATATGCTAATA